>NC_043713.1:6680737-6682066 GCF_006229205.1 Suricata suricatta
ACCTGGGTGGCCCAGTCGGTTAAGTGTCTGACTTTAGCTCAGGTGATGATCTCACAGTTCCTGGATTCGAGCTGTTGGGCTCTGTAAGGACAGCTCAGAGCTTGGAGGCTGCTTCATATTCCATGTCTCCCTCTCTCTCTTCCCCTCCCCAGCTGTGTTCTGTCTCTCTCTGTCTCTCAAAAATAAATAAAAATGTTAGAGGAAAAAAAAAGAAGGTCTTGGTGTATTTAACAGTGATAGATCCTCCCTTCCTATCAGAACCATGAGGGGATCTTTCTTGAGTCTTCATCATGAGAAGCTGGAGGTAAAGCCCATGCAAGTATGGGAGCTCCCCCAACTGTGAACCACAGGATTTTTTTTTTCCTTCATGCTGGTATGTGCTCACCCTCTAGTAATTAGTTAAAAATACAATGTAAGTGTTCCTACTAGTTTATGGTTCTGGTGACTTCAAGTCTGAGTAACTAGATTTCAGCAATGTATCTCTGAATATGTCTTCCTCTTCAGATTTTAGAGAGACCTATCACACTGCAACTTTGTTAAATGGGTTAAAAAATAGTGATTACCAGTGGTCCATCTCTTTTTTTCTTGTAAGGACAGAGATGATGAGTTCCATGGAAATGACATTTTGGATATGAAGCATGAATCCAAACTCATCTTTTTTCCTGTCTAAAAATGAGTATCATATAACTTCTTATCCATAAGAATGCAAAAATTAGGGGGTAAACTTCATCATAATGGGTTGATCAGATGAAGACTTTCAGATAAGACAACATTTGAAACCAGATCTGAAAGAAGTCAAGGAAGAAATCATGTGGACATTTAGGGAGACATATTCCAACAAGAAGGAGAATAGATACGATTCTGAATAGATTTTGAATGTAGATTACAGAGAATACTTTTGATGGATTAGAAATGAGTCTCAAGTGATTCCAACTGTTTTATTCTGTGATCCTACACATCTTGCTCTCATTCTGATGCTACATGTGGTCCGTTACTCTGAGAGATAATCTGCAGGAAAGAGGATAGGCTCTAAAAAATTTTGCAAGGGACATCCCTCCCCTAGATCACAGTTGGCATAGCATATGGGTACAGGGGCTGTTGAACCAGACTGACTGGATTCAAATCCTAGTTCTGATGATTAGTAATTGTATGATACCAAGCAAGTTGCTTAACCTCACAGAGTCTCAGATTTTTGTTTGTTTTAAATGGGAATGCAAGTCCTATGTACCTCACAGAGTTGTTGCAGAAATTACATGCATTACGGTAGTGTAGTGTTGGTTCTGTAGTTCGGAAAACCATTAACACTTGTCCTATTATTGGAGATCTTAG
>NC_043713.1:6682166-6683498 GCF_006229205.1 Suricata suricatta
CTAAGATCTCCAATAATAGGACAAGTGTTAATGGTTTTCCGAACTACAGAACCAACACTACACTACCGTAATGCATGTAATTTCTGCAACAACTCTGTGAGGTACATAGGACTTGCATTCCCATTTAAAACAAACAAAAATCTGAGACTCCGTGAGGTTAAGCATCTTGCTTGGTATCATACAATTACTAATCATCAGAACTAGGATTTGAATCTAGTCAGTCTGGTTCAACAGCCCCTGCGCCCATATGCTATGCCAACTGTGATCTAGGGGAGGGATGTCCCTTGCAAAATTTTTTAGAGCCTATCCTCTTTCCTGCAGATTATCTCTCAGAGTAACGGACCACATGTAGCATCAGAGTGAGAGCAAGATGTGTAGGATCACAGAATAAAACAGTTGGAATCACTTGAGACTCATTTCTAATCCATCAAAAGTATTCTCTGTAATCTACATTCAAAATCTATTCAGAATCGTATCTATTCTCCTTCTTGTTGGAATATGTCTCCCTAAATGTCCACATGATTTCTTCCTTGACTTCTTTCAGATCTGGTTTCAAATGTTGTCTTATCTGAAAGTCTTCATCTGATCAACCCATTATGATGAAGTTTACCCCCTAATTTTTGCATTCTTATGGATAAGAAGTTATATGATACTCATTTTTAGACAGGAAAAAATATGTGTTTGGATTCATGCTTCATATCCAAAATGTCATTTCCGTGGAACTCATCATCTCTGTCCTTACAAGAAAAAAAGAGATGGACCACTGGTAATCACTGACTATTTTTGAACCCATTTAACAAAGTTGCAGTGTGATAGGTCTCTCTAAAATCTGAAGAGGAAGACATATTCAGAGATACATTGCTGAAATCTAGTTACTCAGACTTAAAGCCACCAGAACCATAAACTAGTAGGAACGCTTACATTGTATTTTTAACTAATTACTAGAGGCTGAGCACATACCAGCATGAAGGAAAAAAAAAATCCTGTGGTCCACAGTTGGGGGAGCTCCCATACTTGCATGGGCTTTACCTCCAGTTTCTCATGATGAAGACTCAAGAAAGATCCCCTCATGGGTCTGATAGGAAGGGAGGATCTATCACTGTTAAATACACCAAGACCTTCTTTTTTTTTCTCTAACATTTTTATCTATTTTTGAGAGACAGAGAGAGACAGAACACAGCTGGGGAGGGGAAGAGAGAGAGGGAGACATGGAATATGAAGCAGCCTCCAGGCTCTGAGCTGTCCTTACAGAGCCCAACAGCTCGAATCCAGGAACTGTGAGATCATCACCTGAGCTAAAGTCAGACACTTAACCGACTGGGCCACCCAGGT
>NC_043713.1:6683598-6743336 GCF_006229205.1 Suricata suricatta
CCTCCCTTTATTAATTTAATAATTAATCACCTATTGAAAAGCCTGCTTGGATAATATAGTAACTTCCTGAGATCCTGGAGGTTAGAATTTCAACACCTGAATAAAAATTACAGAAGGAAAAAGAAGTCAATTTTCCAAGAGGAAATGACAATTCTAACTATGCATGGGCCTAATAACGTAGCATCAAAATAAGTGTAGCAAAAAGTGATAGGCTTAAAAAGATGAGTATGGTTCTTTGTGACCTAAAATAATCAATTTCTAACTTTTCCTAATTAGCCAAGTTAAACATTGTGTCCTGATCCCTGGGGAACGTTGGCATAACACAGTAACACCTAAAAGTATACTACAATTATGTTTCTGAAGTTAGTGGCATACATGATTTATAAATGTATCAACTCTCTAGACTCTTAGACCAGAGGAGGGCTGCCCCCAGCTTCTCCAAACAACCTTACTCCTTGACCAACCAAAACAATACCTCCAAATCTGAACTGGTCTGTTGCTGTTATGTTACTGTCAATAATATCTTCTCTCACCACTCTCTATCTCTAATCCTGATTTATTCTCCTTTGATTAAATGTATCCCATGGGAAACATCGCTATTTCCCTTTTACTTTCTCATTCTAGAAGTTAAATATTGTGAGACTTGGTCTCTTTTATTTAATGTTGTATCTGAGACTCAAATAGTATCTGGAATGTAATAAGTACTCAATTACTATTGGCTGGTTGAATACATGAATCATGAATGTTCTCTGCAATTTGGTATATGCTTAAAGAGTGGTTTTATTTTTACACCTTATGAAAACAAACACTCTATCTATAACTCTATCATGCGATGTTGCTACAGGGGATTTAAGAGCTCGCGTTCACGTCTGGGCATCCAGGAAATAAGTGACCACGGCTGGGGAGAAGATAGAGCCTCTCTCACATAACCACAAAATCATTTCCTTGTTTGTACTTGATGTTTCTTAAGTGGGGAAGAAAATCATTTTATTACCTCAGAGTTCTTACAAAGAAAATTCAGGAAGATGACATTCCCACTGATCATTTTTATGCCTTTTTGAGAAACTGTGGCACTAAATTTGATGAAGTGGGATGAATGCAGGAAACGTAAGCCATGGGGCGAAAGATGAGCAGCTCATGCAGGCGCTTACCAGGACTGCAAGGAGAGCGGAGTCCAGCCTGCAGAGTATCCACCTCTAAGTGTGTCCTTGGTCCTACTTCTCTGCTGCAGTCACAACATGTAGGAGGGTCTAACTTCTCTCTAGTCACTCAAGTAAAAACTAACTGTGCTCAGTGCTACTCCACTCTTCACCTCCATAGCAACACAGACCACAGAATGCATACTACGATTTAACAGATACTAAACATTCACTGCTGCCAGGCACTGTATTAGGCTCTGGGCATGCAGAAATGAAATGGCGAGGCCCTTGACCTCCAGGAGTTAGAGGCCAGCAGTAATACACAGGCACGCCACTAGGTTCCCGTTAGAATTGTGGTCCGTCTCTACACAGAACATATGTAATGGTGTTATTCAGATTGTAGTGGGAGTACAGAAGAATGAATAGTTAATTATCTCTAATAGAGCAAGGAAAATACCCTCCCTCTCCCCAAGGGGAAAAAAAAAACATTTAAGCTCAGACTTGAAAGCCTTGGAAGTTTGCCAGAGTGTCAAGACACCAAAGAATAGAAGAAACCATATATTTCTCATTTTATACTGAAGGCAGGAGAAAAACCACACTTAATATTTAAACCTAACAAAATGTTTTTATTTTCCATTTTATTTTTACTGATTTTTGTAGGTATGAATATTGATTAGCATTTGGTATTTCTGGTTATTGATTATATTATTGATATTCTATTTTTATTGTGTCTTTTTAATGCTTTGTATAAAGCAGTGGGATAAAAATAAGCCACTACCAGTTACTGCAAGCTCTCTGTTTGTTAGAATTATATCTAGAGATTTTCTTTCCAGCCATTTACATTCAGAAGAGTCTAAAATATAATTAATGATCTCCCCATTGCCCTCTCCAATTCACTTTCTTTTGTTAAACACTGGAAACTAATAACTACTGAGTAATATATCCTTACTTTACCTACACAAACATATTAAAGAAATGTAAATACAAGCATGCCTCACAGATACTGAGGGTTTCATTCTAGACCACCACAACAAAACAAATACTGCAGTAAAGTGAGACAAATTATCATTTGGTTTCCCAGTGCATGTAAAAGTTATGTTTGTATTATACTGTGGTCTATTAAGCGTGCACTAGCACTATGACTAGACGAACAATGTACCCACCTTAAAGAATATTTCATTGCTAAAAAATGCTAACCATCATCTGGGCTTTTAGCAAATAACCACTGATCACCAATAACCATAAGAGAGAGAGAGTCTGAAACATTTACAAGAATTACCCAAACAGGACTCGGAAACAAAGTGAGCAAATGCTTTTGGAAAAACAGGACTGAGAGAGCTAGACGCAAGACCACCACAAACCTTCAACTCATGCGAAGCGCACGATCTTAGAAACACAACAAAGCAAAACACAACAAAACTAAGTATGCCTCTATACAGGATGGTTTCTGGTTCCTGATTTTATCCCGCAGATGTTTTGCCATAGCGTGCAGACCATTCCGTAACTCCTGTAATCCCCCTAACAGCGCATCGGCGTTCAGGATCTAAGGTGCGCCAGGCTCTGTGATCAGCACCGACGACAGGATGTCGAACGGGCAGCTTTGGCCCCTGACGCCCTTCCAGGGCTGCAAGGCAGGTGAGGGAACATCATGCTTGTTTCAGATCCCAGGAACTGGGCGTTCTCATAGTACTGAGAAAACCCCAAACATAAGCTTTTCCTTGAAAAGTGAAAACAAATGTCCAGAGTTGCAAAGCCAAGGGACAACGAGAACCAATTTTCACAGTTTTCATGCCTCAATAACTACTTACTGAGTACCTGACTCTTTACTAGGAACAAAGTACTCCTGCTGTCATGGAAGGAACAGAAAAATTTTATATGTAGTTTATTAGGGGAGAATGAATGCACCAAAAGGCAATGGAAGCAGGTACAGATATGGAAAGAGCCAGGTTGAAGGTGGGAGGGGTGATCATTTTACAAACCGTGGGTGAGTGAGGTCCTCAGGTAGAAGGGCGTATTTAAGCAGAGAAGAAGATAGAGGAAGAAGCCACGAGGATGCTTATGAAAAGCTATTCCAAGGCTGATGAATGGCCAGCGCAAAAGACCCGAGGCCGAACGAGCTGGGCATCTTTAGTGAAGTAAGGACACATTGCGGCTGGAGTCACAGCAGAGAAATAACAAATGAGGTCATGGGTCATGGGGGGGCGGGGGCAGGACTAGTGAAGGCTTCGACTGGAGGATCGCCCCCGGCTGTGAAACACTGATCCTGGCAGGGCAAGAAGGAAGCTCCCAGACCAGTTAGAAGCCTAATGAGATGGCGCAGGCAACGGACACTGGTGGCTGAATGACACCGGTGACAGCATGGCTCCGAAGAGCGCTGGTGTTTACGCGGAAAATAGATGCAAAGATCACGAAGCATTTTATGCGAAGATTTTCATGAGGACTCCGGTTGCAAGAGAAGAAGCATGAATGTGAATTTAAGGAGTCTAGTTAGGAAATTAGATAAATTTGGAAATGTTCTATTTTCCTTTTTCAACAACCCTCTAAAGTAGGATGAGAATTAATTCATATTCATGATAGAGGCCAAGCAGATGCCTATATTTGGGAAGAAAGAAAGAAAAAGAAAGAAAGAGAAGTGGGAATGGATGGAAAAACAAGCTTCCCCAGTAATGCAGAGAACTGAGAGGCGGGGATGAGGGTTTCGAATCTATAGGATTTTCTATCATAAAAAAGAACTGTGCCGCATTGAAAAACTTGCAAATAAACATTAAGGTTTTTTTTTCAAAGAAATCAAAGTATTTTAATACAAAAATTGTGTTTAGGGATAAACATGTCATGATTCAGCTTTATAACGTCTTCATAATGTAAAAAATTTCAAGTGTGTCGAAATTACTTGCTGAAATACCAAGTTAGGCATTTTTAACCCATCTCAGTCCTGAAGTTCTATGCATTATAATTATTTCTAATTGCTAACTAAGTTATTGGAAAGACTGGACTTTGCTAATTAGCTCTTTCCGAATGCTCTGATCCTCAGATCTCTGCTTCCTCTTCATGCAGGCTCCGTGCATTCTTGCTTTTATTTGTATTGACCTCTGACATTTCAATTTTCTGTTTGCTTTTTAAATCCTAGATAATTAGAGGATTTCAAATTCATCGTGATGCAGAAATTCTTGTACAGAGCATGTAATTAAAATATCTGATGACTAGAATCAGGATTTTAGCACCCCAGGGTGGAAAGATCATACCTCCAAGCAGCATAGTCCTGCAGGATATTTTGTGTTTCAGCAATTAACCTCCTGGTCAGGACATGGCCTGCTATTCATCTCCTAACATCCCTTGGTTGGGATTATTTCAAAGTCTGCCCTTTTATTGCCTTTTATCAGATGTAATGAACCCTCGGGTCAAAATAAAACAGCCTAGAGAGAAAGTCTCATCATCTTGTAGAAATGATCACAGCCCTTCTATTAGAAATGTATCATCGAAAGCTTGCAAATTGCCTTTCGCCCTGCATAAAACTGTTACGCTTACATTTCATTATAATGTTACAGCTATTTCCTTAGAGAATTCCAGCCCTCACTGCACCCATGCCGTTGTGGGTCCCGACATCACACAGGTGCACACTTCCTACGGAGCCACAGAAATTGTTGGAACGAGAATTAACATCTGAGTAGGCAATGAGCTAAGACACAAAGGATCTAGGAACTCTTCCTTGCCACAAAATTGTAGCAAGGCATTTTCATTCTTCCTTCATCCCGTGTATACTTGGCAAGTGTCTGCTCTGTGATCAGCAGTGTAAGTTGCATTGTGGACACAAATATGAAAGACTCTAAGTTGTCCCTGTCTGCAAGAAACACAAAGATCAGAAAAGACAGACTTAAGTGTGTTAATACCAGCAGGTGTGGTATTACCTACGTACATATACACAGGGCAGTAACAGAGAAGGAACATCTGTATCTGCTTGGAGACCCCAGGAAGACCTCAGAGAAGGGGGAGTTTTGCCCTGAGATTGGACACTTAAGTAGAAGATTTCTGGACAGACAATTGTGTAGGGGGGTGTGTAGGGGAGTGAAGTGAGAGTGATGAGGAATTTCACAGAAGTAGAAACTCCCCGAACAGGAGCGAGCATGCTCATAACCCAATGGGATCCTGTTTGGCGGACTGGATTAGGAACAGCACAGTGAAAGAGGATCATTCTGGACATCCAATGAGGGAATGAGCCAAAAATGCATTGCTTCGCTGCTAAGGCAGAAACTTGCTGTCTTGGCAGAGATACCAAGGAAGATGCTGCAAATGTCATCCTACAGACGATATGGCACCGTGGGAAACATGAGGGACCAGATGGGCACTGGTAACATTATTTTGCTCGGGGCAAGGCTAGACGAGAAGGGCCAGGAGTTGAGGCAGGGGAAGACCACCCCAGAGAGTCCCCCGGACAGTCCACAACACAGGACATGAGGACCTGGGATGGGACAATAGCTGTCGAAAGGTGGAGGTGGCAAAATGCCCAGGACATAATTAGGAGGGAGACGATAAAAGTGCTTGGTGACTGATGAATGTGACTGATTAGCCCATTTTCAGATTTGGAAGAGTGCAGGAGGAAGGGAGCTCTCAAATGCAGAAGCTCAGAAGAACACTCCACGTTGAGCGCGTTACCTGAGCCCATAAAACTCCTTTCTAAATGGAGGGAATACTGGCATCTGATGATGTCAGAATTTAAAGAAATTAAAATGCACACACTGATTAAACTGCATGGGCTCAGAGAAAGCCCTAAATTATTATTTAGTATTTCACAGACATTTTTGTAATTTGAGAGAGAGAGAGAGAGGGAGAGAGGGAGGGAAGGAAGGAGGGAAAGAGTGTGCTTGGGGAGAGGGACAGAAGGAGAGAGACCAAGAATCTGATCTGACACAGGGCTTGATCCCACAATCCTGGAATTAGGACCTGAGCCAAAACCAAGAGTCAGACAACCAAATGACCCACCCAGGGGCCCCTATTTTACAGACATCTTGAATTTACCATAACTTTGAGGCAATTTGTTGGGAGCTGCTGAGTTTTGGCTACCTCAGGCAAGGAGATATCGCTCTCCAGGGAGCAACCAAAAAAACAAGATTTACATCTGGAGGCTAGGAGACTGCATTTCCTGGTCCAGGATTCAGAGACAGTCATACTGAGCCAGATGAAAAAAGCCAAAATGAACAAAAGATCAAACCGCATTCGGGTTTATGCAGCGCTAATCTTCCCCTGCCCATTATTGCAGACAAAAGTCTGGGCGCTCCTTTTGATGCTGTGTTCAGAGTTTCAGTTTCAGTTTCCCCTTTTTCTAATAATCATTTGACTCTGTTACCTGGCAACCAACCTGGACCAGTTTCCTGCCTCGAAACCTTTATAAGATACGGTGTTTTCTTAATAAAGCGGGGGGGCTTGATCGGAAAACGCTTGTCTTGCCTCACTCTCTGTGCTCCCCTACCTGCCCTACTCTCTCTCCCTCCCTCAGGAATGGACCCGCAAGGATTTACCACCCTGCCAGCTGGGGCAAGGGACCCGACAAGTAGCCCCCAACGTGGGGCGAGTGAAGGGACACGACAGCAATTAACTTGGAACATTTATTACTAGATAAATAAACTAGAGAATTTGCAGTTTTCAGCATAGAGTCACTAGATTACACTCACTGACAACTCTAGAAATTCCAAGAACAAAACTGGAACAGGTGAGCAAGCAGTTTTGGAAAGGACCAACACTTAAGAGGAAGGCAGAGAAAGCAAAGCGCACAAAAAGAACAGGGGGGACAATTCAGGACCAGACTGAATGCAACAATCAGGCAATGTAAGATACACCCAGTAGCATGGAGTCAAAGAACAAATATTCAGCCACTGAGAAGAGAAGACCATCCAACACCTTGTTTCAACTGGCATCTGACAATCAAGTAAGTGTTTCTATTATAATGCACATGATAGCGTAAGTTAAGGTTTTCTTTTGTCTATTTTCCATTCTAAAAAAATCTTCTCTATCATTATTTATAATAACAAATCATCCCCAAACGTAGCATCTGTAAACAACAAAAATTGTATTTACTTACAAATAACATTATCATATTTTAGGCAGGGCTCAGCTAATAAGTTCAGCTGCTAGTCTCTTCTGGAACAGTATCTGTGTGCATGTAGTGAAAACACTTAACATCTACCCTCTCAGTAAATCTCCAGCATACAAAAGACAGTCTTGTTAAGTATCTTCACACTGCTGTACGTTAGATCTCCTTAACTTGTTCATCTTGCACAACTAAACTCTCTACCCTTTGACTGTGTTCTCCCTTCCCCTCCCCACCACTGACAACCACCATGCTACTCCCTGGTCCTGTGACTTTGGCTATCTTAGAGTCCACATGTAAATGAGATGATGTAGTATTTGTCCTTCTCTGTTTGGCCTCTTAACTTTCCTTCATGCCCTGCAGGCTCAGCCATGTTGTTGCCAGGATCAGGACTTCCTCCTTTTTTAGGGCTGGGTAATATTCCGCTGTGTGCGTGCTGCAGTCATCTAGTGCCTCAGTCGTGGCTGTGATGATTGAGGTCACTTCAACGACAGTGCAGGCAACTGAGGCTGCTTCTGGTCTTGGCCATGTGTCTCCAAAAGGCAAGTGCCACCTTCCATACAGGGCAGTCTGATTCCAAGAGTGGGAATGGAAACTGAAGGTGGCTGAAGGCCCAGGTTCCAAACTCTCACATAATCTTTGCTATGTTCTCTTGGTCAAAACAAGTCATGAGGCTAATACGGAGTCTGGAGATTGGGAACCAGACTGCATCTCCATGGAGACAAGCCGTAGAGAGTCTTGGCTCATTTCAATCAACGATCCCTCCTCAGTGCAAAAACCACGTGGCTTTGATTTGGAATTCCCACCTGCTTATACACGATTTTTCTTAAAGTGATGCTGAATGAAATCAGACATCTATGGTTGTACGGGGATAAGGATTTACTATGGCAAATCAAGGTCAAGAGTAACATTGAACTAAATATGGCTGCCCCCAATGCTCTTCAACTCCATTCCATTATCTCGGTCCCCCTCCAAGCTTTCTTCTTGGCTCGAGAGAGCCATCGCCGCATGCCTAAGCTCCCCTCGCCGCCGTCCTCAGGGCGGACAGCTTGCAGAGCAGCATGAATCCCTCTCCCAGCCCCTTCAGAATGGTGCTTCTCTGCCTCCCGATCTAGCCCTCTTCGGGCCCTACCATGAGGATCATGGTCATAACCTGTGGTCATGCCTGGATCCGGAACCACAAGCGAACTAATCCCATCACCCGTCAACGATGGAACAGCAGGAGTCCGAGTTAAGGTGAGCATGCTTTTTCACACAGCCTTTAAAATTAAGAAATGTAAAGGTAAAAATCTGTTTTTTCCCCATTCACACGGTTTTTATTGATGTGTCTGAGCCTGAAAAGTGAACAAGGAAGGTAAGAGGAAATGCCCAACCTCGTTTAAAATCTAGTAACAGTGGTATCATGAGCAACTTAACAGATATTCCAGGGAGCTGGTTACTTCTTGACACTGATGTAGTAACATTTTCTGGACGTTCTATAGCTTTACTTTTGCAGTCTTAAATGTCACATCCCTCAGCCCACCCCTCATTTCACGGAGCCCATGATAGGGAAGATTCAAAGCGTTAAACAATCATTCCACCCCAAATATCCCTCAGACCACTTCATTGACAAAGATTAGAGATATTAAATAAGCCTGGCTCAACCATACAGTAAATAAGTCTACACTAAATCTGTCAATTTCTTCCCTTAGTTGATCAGGACTCAGTGGAGTGTCACTTTTGTCCTCAGTCATAAAATTTTTCATCGCATTCTCAGAGCTAGAAAGGACTTGCATAATACAAGAGAAAATAGTATAACAGTACGTATAAGCAGCATATTGGAAAAGACTTTCTTTTCATCTCCTACCAGGCCATAATGGAGCTAAGGTTACAGCAATGCAGCAGAACCGAGGATTTTCAAATAGAAGAACTTGAATTTAAAGGAATTCTGGGTTTCACACAGGAAAAAAAAAAAAAAATCCCAAGGGAAGAAATAGATTTAAGTTTGAAAAAATATTTTAGGGAGCAAGTAACAAGAAGTATCAGAAACTCGCTTTCATATGTGAAATGGAAATAAATGAAAACCTCCATGAGGAAAGCAACAAAGCATATTTGTGGTAAGAGCAGTAAATAGTATTAATGGTATTTCAAATGGTTGAGTCTCTGTTGAATAAAAAATAACCGAATTGGTATTTCCATTAGGTTTTTGAATTTTGCAACCCAAAGATGCGCATCACTCAACATCAGAGCCATTTAGTTTGGCCTCGATAATGTGGTTCATCAGAGCTAACACAGTTCTTTCACATATCAGAGCTAGGTGCGTTTAGACCCCAGGTCCAGATAAGGATAGAGACATCTGACCTAAGGGACAACTTCACACTAGACACTAGGGTCCATAATATTTGAGAGTGACCACCTCCCACTGAATAAATAGTTCTTAGATAAACTGAACATTAAAAAAAGTCATTCTTCTTATAAAATTAAATATACCAGCAAATATGCTGGTATGCCAGGAGGAAGAACTAATGCCATAAGCAAGCCAAAACCCATACATGCATAAATGCAGGTGCTTAAAACTTCAGAGAATTTTAACACGATTATTTCGGTTCCCAAAAACCCACTGCTGCCGCCTCTGTTCCTGCCAGCCCAAGTCCAAATGTTTGGGCTGCTGTTGAGGTCGCTGGTCAGTGTTTGTTATGGAAAACCTCTACACCAAATACTCAGTCAGGGCTCCCTTATGCCCGTATGCTTTCTCCTTCGTGGTTGCCAATGCCTCTGTACTCCTGTCCAAGTCTCTAATGCCCTGAGAGGTCTCTGATTTCATGGCCCCTCAAGGTGAGTCCAAACATAGGCTGAACCTGCCCATATTCTCACAATCCAGACGCCTTATCTCTTCCATCAAGATTTATCTTTGATCTCAGGACACTGATAGTTCACCTGATTATTTTTTTTTTTTTATTTATTTTGAGGGGGAGGAGCATGGGAGGAAGAGCGGAAAGGGAGGGAGGGGCAGAGAGAGGAAGAGAGTCAATCTCAAGAGGAAGAGAATCAGTGCACAGCCAGATGTGGGGCTCAAACTCAGAAATTATGAGATCATGGCCTGAGAAGGCAGATACTGAACTGACTGACCCACCCCGCTGCCCCTAGTCGATTTAACCAAGGTATTCGTGGTTTTCTATTTTAAGAGGGACGCATCATCCCTGTCAGTTACCATGTTCGGACTCACTGGGGCTGTAGTAGCTGAACCCCATGGAATGAGCAATGTGAGGCTTTGATGGACTGCAGGAAAACTGGAAGGAAAACAATTTGGGAGGCAGGTGGGACCCTGGAATGTCTTCCTCTAAGAGCTACAACGGATCTAGAAGGAGCCTCGAACTGGCAGCGCTTTACTGCACGGCTCACGCTTCAGTGTGAAATCAGCAGAGGATGATACACACAGCCCGTGGGTTTCTTGCTGTTGTTTTAATGGGAATTAATGAGTTTTAGACTTTTTTAATGTTGGGGAAAGGCCAAGTGAAAGTAACTGAAATGTAAATTTTCAGTAAAAATAAAATTATCAGGGTTTGGGATTTCATAACAATCCAGTGCACAGGTATGAATTTAAGTGAAAGCAGAAGCTCTCTATTACCTGCTCCTCCCGGAGTGTGCACTAAGCACAGATGATTGTTTTCATCATCGCCCTCCCGGGAATTCACCAGCTGTTACAGAGACCACGTGACAGAAAGCGCCCGCTTGGATGGCTGCCACTCAATTACTAGGAAGCAGCCAGTGGACGGACTGACAAGAAGTGACTCCATTTCTCAGGACAAAGCTCTCCATCACATATTTCTTACTCCTTTTGTAAGCCTATGACCTATCTTAAAAAAGAATTTGTTCATATCCGAAATATTAAAAATAGTTTCCCTAGTCTGATAATCCCATGTGGTTGAGATCTCTATTAGACTTTTATATTTTTGTTACTAAATGCATTCTCTATTAGAGGTCAGTAAACGTCTTCTGTAAAGAGAAGTTAATGTTAGTTTTTATGGGATATATATATATATATATCTGTCATAATTGCTCAATTTTGTCATTATCATGTTAAAGAGCTATAGAGAACAGATGAATGATCATGGATGGGTTCCAACAAAACTTTATTTAGAAAAATAATGGCCCATAAACCATAGTTTGCCCACCTGTCTTTTAGATAATGTTTTTATATTTTTTTTTCATTCACTACCTGCTATATTATAGTACATATGGTTGCTTACTCAGTATTTATTGCAGACGGGATGACTGTATGACATAAATTATTTAACGTTGGAGAAAAATGTTAATAAATGTCTGCAAAGTTTTATCAGGGAAAACAACAGCTTAATAATCACTTTTTCTTTTCATTATAAAGAGAGCAAATAGAATGTTCTGAGACAATTCCTTAAAGAATAATTGAGCATCTTTATAATGCAAACACATAAAACAGAATAAGTTTTCACTACAGAACTATTTAAAGATAATTTATACCACTAGATTATTAGGAATGAATGCCTTAAGTATTATGCTGTGCTCTTTTTCATACAAAACTGAATGACAGGCCAAATGAGATTTTAGAAATAATATTGGGAAAATCTTTCTAGATTTAAAAATAAAATACTTAATACTAATAACTGATCACAAATAAAATAGAGGTTAGCAATTAATGTAAAATGTTTTCAAATATAATAACTTAGTTACTTTTCATGTTTTACTCTGAGACTAATTTTCACTAATGTTGGGTGATGTTTTCACTTAGTTCCATGGTCATACAGCTATATGTGTAAAGTGATCAATTTTACATCACTATAATTCTAATGATAAAACCTTCCTAGTTCTTTGATACCCCACAGCATATATAAAATAAAATGTCCCTGTGGTTCAAGGAAACTGCAAACTCACCAAAGGAATGGGATAATGAAAAGATCCAAAGTTCAATCTTTTTTTTAATAAGGCTTATATAAATTCCTATATAATAACTTGAACTTAAACAATTTTTCACACTTAACTTGTTCCCATTATGTTGTATAAATATTCTATGTGTTTCTATGTCCTAAAGTGGTTTCCAGCAGGAAATGCCAGTCTTCAGGGATCTTTGGGAGACTTTTCCGGGAACCAAGGAGTCGGCAGGTGCCGTTTCCCTCCCACAGCCCCCAGACCCAACACTCAGGAACCAGTGCAGTACTAACACCCACCACCTAACTTGCCAACAGTGCACTCCACACCCACACTTCCGGGCAGGCACGCCCTGTCCAGCCAGGCCTCCACTCCAGGTCCCCAGCCACAGCAGACGTGCACAAACATTGCTACCACCACCCATCTGCCAGGTCACCCCTCCTGCCAGGCCTTACCTCATGGTCTTCTCCCACCGCAGAATAGCGCAAACCTGGCTAACACCTCATCTCTTGCTATTGCGATGTTCTGTAGACCTGTGTCCTCTAATACGCTCTTGGACAGAGTCCATCCAAAGCTGTGCCACAAGCCTAGCAGTGTGCAGACACCCTCAACAGGGAGCAGCACCCGTCCCAAGTGGCTTCTGTCCCAGGGAGAAGGAAAGGTAATCACACTACAGTCTAACTGCAGTCCCGACAGGGGGCTGGTCTGACTGCAGGCCCCGCCCACCAACAAAAACTTCTCAGGGGGAACCACGGGAAAGCCCCATGCAGTTCTGTGCTGCTACGTCTCTGGCAAATGCCTGTTCTGACCCTCCAGCCTAGCCCATAACAGGCAAAGAAAGCCACTGCTGGGGACTGAAATAAAAAGCGGCTCAGCGACAACAACAAGGCCATGCGACACCCACGGGACACAGCCTTGAAGGGCCAGATTCTGATGAGCAGGCGCCACCGCACTGCAGGCGCTCTTCACAAAGCCACTACTTTCAAAAGCAGCAGGTGTACATGACATAACACACAGAAACATCCAGAGTTAGACAAAATGAGACCATAGAGGAATATGTCCCAAGTAAGAGAGGACAAAATCACAGCAAGAGATCTAAACAAAATGGAGACATGGATATGCCTAAGAAAGAATTTAAAGTAGTAATCATAAAGATACTCATTGGATTAGAAAAAAGACTGGAGGATGTCAGTGAAACCCTTAACAAAGAGAATATTATAAAGAAGAACCAATCAGAGATGAAGAACCCAATAAATGAAATTACAAACACACTAATGGAATGACCAGCAGACTAAGGGAAGCAGAACAGATCAGTGTCCTTGATGACAGAGTAACGGGATGCAGTCAACCAGAAAAGGTTAGGAGGAAAAATTATACAAAATGAAAACTGACCCAGGAAATTCAGTGACATCATCAAGCATAACAACGTTTGCATTACAGGGAACCCACAGGAGGAGAAAGAGAAAAGGGGCAGAGGATTTATTTGAGGAAATAGCTGAAAACTTCCCAAATGTGAGGAAGAAAACAGACATCCAATCCAGGAGGCACAGGACGCCCCCAAGAAAATCCACCAAAGAAGATCCACACCAAGACAAAGTAATTAACACAGCAAAAAGTAGTGATAAAGTGGTAATTTTAAAAAGCAACAAGATAAAAATAAATAAATAAAAATAATTATGGACAAGCTATCAGCTGATTTTTCAACAGAAACTTTATAAGCCAGAAGGGAGTGGCATAATAGTCAAAGTATAAAATGGAGGAAATATGCAGCCAAAACACTTGGCCTGGCAAGATTATCATTCAGAATAAAAAGAGAAATAAGACTTTCCCACACAAAAAAAGTTAAAGAAATTCATCACTACTAAACTGGTTCTACAAGAAATGTTAAAGGGGAATCTCTGAGTGGAAAAGAAAGATCATAGGCAGAAGTAAGAAAAATAGTAAGCACAAAAGCAGTGGGAAAAAAAAGTATCTATGAAAATCAGTCAAGGGACTCACAAAATAAAAGCATGTAAAGTAGGACACCATATACCTAAAAATGAATGGAGAGAGGTCAAAAATGGGTTCAAACTTAAGCAACCATCAACTTAATATAGATTGCTATATGCATGAGATATTATATACAAACCTAATGGTAACAAAAAATCAAAAACCAGTAACAGATATCTAAAAAATAAAGAACAAGGAATCCAAGCCTAACACTAAAGAAAGGTAAAATCATGACAGAAGGGACTAAAAGAAGAAAGGAACAGAAAGATGAAAACATACATACACATACACACACACACACACACACACACACACACACATTAAGCAAGTAACAAAATGGCACTAAGTACATACTTATCAATAATTACTATAAATAGAAATGGACCAAATGCTCCAAGCAAAAGACAAGGATGATGGAATGGATATCTATAGCTATATCTATAGATAGACTGAGGGGCACCTAGGTGGCTCAGTCGGTTAAGCATCTGACTCTTGATTTTGGCTCAGGTCACGATTTCAGGATCCTGAGATGGAGGCCACCATGGGTGTGGAGCCTGCTTAAGATTCTATCTCTCCCTCTTTCCCCTCCCCAACTCATGTGCATGCTCTCTTTTTCTAACAAAACACCACCCATTCATATACTGCGTATAAGAGACTCATTTCAGACCTATAGTCACATGCAGTGAAAGGGTGGAAAGGCACTTATCACACAAATGGAATGTAGAGGGGAAAAAAGCCAGGGTGGCAATACTTAGGTGAGACAAAATGCACTTTAAAACAAATATAACAAGAGACAAAGCAGGACACTATATAAGCATAAGAGAAAAATCCAGCAAGAAGATGTAACAATTATAAGTGTTTATGCACCCAACATTGGAAACCCAAATGTTTAAATCAATTATTAATAGACATAAAGGAAGAAATTGATAGTAATACAGTAATAGTAGGAAACTTAAACATCCCCACTTAAATCAATAGACAGGTCATCCAAACAGAAAGTCAACAAGGAAACAATGATTTTGAATGATACATTGGACCAGATAGCTCCAACAAATATATTTACAATATTACATCTTAAAACAACAGAATACACATTCTTTTCTATGTCCTTGAAATATTATCCAGAATAGAAGACACATTAAGCCAAAGCAGAAGTCTTGAATTCAAAAAGACGAAAGTCATACCATACACCTTTCAGACTACAACAATATGAAACTAGCAATTGGCAACAAGAAAAACATCTGGAAAGCCAACAAATAAATGGAAGTTAAATAACATGCTACTCAAGGGTGAATGAGTCAACTAATAAATCAAACAGGAAATCATAGAATACCTGAAGACCAATGGAAATGAAATAACACTCTAAAATCTTTGCAGTGCAGCAAAAGTTATTCTAAAAGGGAAGTTTACAGAAATTCAGGTCTACCTCAAGAAGAAGAATCAAATAACCTCATCTTACACATAAAGGAGTTAGAAAAAGACCAAAACCCCAAAACAGTAAAAGGAAGGAAACAAGTATTAGAGCAAAGATTATTAAAAAAAAAAAAAAGATAGAAACTAAGAAAACAATAGAACAGACATTACCAGTGGTTGGTTGTTTGAAAAGATCAACAAAACTGATAAGCTTTTAGCCAAATTCAGAGAGAGAGAGAGAGAGAGAGAGACAGACAGACAGAGGGAGGGAGGGAGAAAGGACTAATCAAGCAAAGTCAAAAATGAAATAACCAACACCATAGAAATACATAGGACTCTAAGAGAATATTATGAAAAATTGTTTTCATACCAACTTGACAACCTAGAAAATGGATAAATGACTAGAAACATAGAAAATCTGAACAGGTCAATTACCAGTGTTGACGTTGAATCAGCAATCAAAAAACTCTCAAACAGGTTAATTCTACCAAACACTTATAGAAGACTGAGTATTTATTCTTCTAAAACTATTCCAAAATACAGAAGAAGATAGAAGGCTTCCAAATTTATTCTATGAGGCCAGCATTATGCTGATACCAAAACCAGTAAGAACACTACAAAAAAAATACAAATTTTAAAAAATTTTAAAAACAAACAAAAACAAAAAACAAAAAAACTACAGGCAAATATCTCTGATGAACATAGATGCAAAAATCTGCATCAAAATGAAATCAAATTAAGTAATATTTTTAAAAATCCTTCACCACAATAAAGTGAGACTTACTCCTGACGTGAATTGCTGGTCCAATATTTGTAAATCAATCAGTGTGATACATCACATCCCAAGAGAATAAAAACCATGTGATCATTTCAATATATGCAGGAAAAGCATTTGAAGAAGTACAGCATCCATTCAAGGTAAAAACCCTCCACAAAGTAGGCTGAGAGGGAACATACTTCAATAAGTAAAAGGCCATACATGAAAAACTCACAGCTAACATCATACTCAGTAATGAAATACTGAGAGCCCTCCCCTAAGATCAGGAGCAAGACAAAGATGTCTACTCTCACAACTCTGATTCAACACAGGACTGGAATCCCAAGTCATAGTAATCAGATAAGGAAAAAATAAATAAAACACATCCAAACTGGTTGGGAAGAAGTAAAACTTTCCCTATTTATACATGACGTGTATTAAGGATCCTTAAGGATTAAGGATCTAATTGCGTAAAATCCTGAGAACAAAGGCAGTAATCAAGACCATGAGACATAAATGGTACACCTAATACGTAGAAACAGAGAAAATGAAGAGACAAAGGAATAGGTTCCAAATAAAAGAACAAAACAAACTCCTAAGTTATAACCAACAACACAGAAACACAAAGGATAAAAGACTAACAACTATAGACCAACAAGTGAAATAATCCAAAATAAATGAATAAACATACAATCTTTCAAAGACTGATTCAAGAGATCTAGAAAACCTGAATAGACCAATTACTAGTAGTGACTTTGCATCAGTAATCCAGAAACTCCCAACAAACACAAGTCCATGACCAGACCCCTTCACAGGTATATTCTACCAAACATTTAAAGAAGAGCTAGTATCTGTCCTTCTCAAGTTACAGGCCAATATTACAGATGAACACAGGAGCAAAAACCCTCAACAACATATCATCAAAGCAAAATAAAAACCATAGTAAAAGGATCATATATCGTGATCAAGCAGTATTTATTCTAGGGATCCAAGGATACTTCAAGATCTGCAAATCAATCAATGTGATGCACTACAGTAACAATAATAAACTTAATACAATCATCTCAACAGACATAGAAAAAACATTTGACAAAATGGATTCTGAAGTGAGTATAAAGGGAATGTCGCAGTCATTATTTGCAGATGACATGATACTATAAAAAATTCTAAAGACTCCACCAAAAACATACTATAATAAACTACTTCAGTGAAATTGCAGGATAGAAAATTCATATACATAAATCTGTTTTATTTGAAGATACTTCAAATACATGGAAAGACATGCCACATTACATATTGGGAGAAAATCACTACAGTGTTCATACCACCAAAAGCAGCCCACAGATTCCACTCAATCACTATTAAAATTACCAATGGCATTTTCATACAAAATAAAGAATCCTAATATACATAGGGAACCACAAGGAACCCCAAATAGCCAAAGCAATTATTGTGAAAGAAGAACAAAGCTGGACCTATCAGACTCTCTGGTATTCAAACTACACTACAGAGCTATAGTTAACCAAAAAATATGGAAATGCCACAAAAAACGATATATAGATCTGTGGAACAGAGAAGAGAGTCCAGAAATAAACCCACCCATATAGTCAATCTTCAACAAAGGAAGCAAAAATACACAGTGAAGGAAGACAGGCTTCAATCAATAGTGTTCGGAAAAGTGGTAACACACGCAAAAGAATGAAACCAGGCCACGTTCTTATACACAAATAATCTCAAAATGGATTAAAGACCTAAATTTAAGACCAGTAATCATAAAACCCCTTGAACATCAACAGCAAGCTCTCTGACATCAGTCCAAACAGTATTTTTCTTGGGGGTGGTGGGGGGGGGGAATCAATCTCCTCAGACAAAGGCAATAAAAACACAAATAAATAAAACTGCATTAAAAAAAAAAAGCGTTTGAACACCAAAGGAAACCAATAAAATGAAAAGGTGGTCTACTTAATGGGAGAAGATATTTGCAAACGATATGGCCAATAAGTTGATATCCAAAATAAAAAACTCACACATTTCAATATGAAAACAAAAAAGCAATCCAATGCCAAAAAAAAAAAAAAAATGGGCAGAAGACCTGAATCGACATTTCACCAAAATCCAAAATGCTACAGCCACTACAGAAAAAAAAAAAAAAATGGAGATTCCTCAAAAAGTTAAAAACAGAAATATCATAAACCCTAGCAATTCCATTTCTGCATATTTTTCCAAAGAAAACAAAGCCACTCATTTGAAAATATATATGCCTACATCATTGCATCATTTACAATTGCCAAGATATGGAAACAATGTAAGTATCCATCACAGATGAATGGATAATAAAGATGTGGCATGTTCACACACATGTATGTGCTCACACACACACACGCATGCACACACAGTGAAATATTCCTCAACGACAAAAAAGAATGAAATCTTGTCATTTGTAACAATATGGATTCAGCTAGAAAGTACTATGCTAGTAACAGAAGTGAACGAAAAACAAATACCGTATTATTTCACTCTTATTTGGAATCTGGAAAACAAAGCCAAAATACAAAACAGAAATAGACCATAGAAACAGAACAATCTAGTGGTTGCCAGAGGGGAGGGGTTTAGGGGACGGGCAAGATAGGGAAAGGGGATTAAAAGGTACAAACTTCCACTTATAAAGTAAATAAGTCATAGGGTATAATGTGTAGCACCAAGTGTGTAATTGATATTGTAACAACTTTGGTAAGAGATTAAAGCTAGATTTATCCAGATTACGGTTGACTAACATTCATAAATGTTGAATCACTATGCTGTAACCTGAAACTAATATTGTAAGTCAACTAGACTTGAATAAAAAAAGGAAAATTTGGTTATAAAATTACCAATGTTATTTAAGCAAGCAGCAGCATATGGTTAAAGTACCTTTGTGGGCTTCCTTCCATACATTCAGACAAAAACAGAACTTTATGGCACAACAGGCTACTGACAGTACCCAATATCTTTAATAAAAAAGTGGATTTTTTAAATCATGCTTTATATTTTCAGGGAATTATGAGGAAATAAAAGACATCTAAAACCTCATCTCTCTCCATTTTTATGTGACTGCATCAACAAAATTAGCTAGGTTTTCACCAATAGAACAAGACTAGACATAAGATGTGCAGCAGCTTTAGAAATTGCTCATGTTTTCCAGTTCCTGCAGACCAGGACCTATGTGAGACAGCGAGTCAACCTCACCCACCATGCACCCTAGGGAGGGTGGAGCCACAAGAGGGGAGAATTCTGACTCCCTGAATAACTTCATGGGACAGAAACACTCCTATCGATCTGGGCCATCCACTCCCAGACTGTTCCCTTGTTTAACCCATTGTGTGTTTTTGCTACATCATAGCAACCTAGACTCTACACTTCGTGATTCAAGTATCCAGAGCTCTAAACTTCCATCAATCATTGTCCAGTTCATTGTCCAGTTTGCTATTACTAGTGTAGTCAAAGGTGGAGCTTTTTAAATTTTTTTAATGTTTTATTTATTTTTGATGCAGAGAGAGACAGAGCATGAGAGGGGGAGGGGCAGAGAGAGAAGGAGACACAGAACCGGAAGCAGGCTCCAGGCTCTGAGCTAGCTGTCAGCACAGAGCCCGACGCGGGGCTTGAACCCACGAATGTGAGATCTGACCTGAGCTGAAGTCGGAGGCTTAACCGACTGAGCCAACCAGGCGCCCCAAAGGTGAAGCTTTTTAAAACCAATCTTGTGGTCTTTGGTCCAACACATTTTCTAGATATTTTCTGGCTTTGTATTCCTGGAAATGCAGAAATGCAGTAATATTTGAAGAAGACTGCATCTTACTTAATATTACACAGAAAAACACACCACACCTGATGATGTATGTTGAGTATAAATTTATGGCACATTTTTCAATGCATCCACCGTCAATACAGCTACACTGCTATTCTGGACTGCTTTATGATGTCCATTTTTCTCTGTGTGACACTTCAGGGGGTCCTAACACACACACACACACACACACTTACTGGGGAAGTCTAAACACTAAAGAAATACAGGGTTATCAATCACGCAGCAAACACTTACTGAGTGCCTACTACAGGCAGGCTTCCTATGAGATAAGAATGACTCAGAGAGGAGCAAAACATGGTCCCTGATACCAAGGAGGCCAGGGTCTTGTCAGTGCCCCCACACACAACCTGAACCACATCACTAGAAAGTATATGATAAATGCCACTATGTTCTGACGAAGAATTGGAGAATATTTTAAGGTGAAATTGATGCAAAATATAAAGCTGCCTAAATATACTCTTAGCACCAGATCCATTTCCAGTTTCATTTTCAACTCAGTTTGTGACCCTATACCTGAAACATACACCTAATTCCTAAAATCTACCACCCAATACTCCACTCCTGAGATCATGGATTGCCACCCAAAGAGGCTAAAAATAGCAACATCATTCTATGGACATTTTCCTTTTTCCTTCTGTCACTCATCTTATATAGATTTGAATCCTAGTAGCACTGTGACATAGACAAGCACGTTTCTAGGAAATCCAGACATGTAAGGGGTGTGGAAGAATGACAGCCTAGAATGTGTTGACAACTCTGCATTGCTACTAGAATCTTCTAAGGTTTTTCCTCACCCCAAAAAGTGGCAATTTTTTTTTTAGACTTCACTCACCTTACATGAAACCTGATTAGTATTTCCAAGAAGAGCACTTGTGTGTGATTTGGATTGTAGAAAGATAGAGCCCTTAGTCTCTAGAGGAAATTGCAGCCAGATGTGCAGACAGATGGGCAATGCCCCAGTGGGCTCCTGGAGAACTCAAGTGCAGAGTGAGCTGGCTGGGGGTAGCTTGCCGGAAGTCTTCAGAAATGCTTCCATTTCCAAGGAAACCATTGAGAACCATGGAGCCCAGGGCTCCAGCCCTCACGGCATTCATGTGAAGCCCTATTCCCTTATTAAGTGTTTTATGCCTGGAATACATACAGTGGCTAGTGCTTTCCTGGATGGACCCTGATGGCCACAAGTGGGGATCCTTAGTAAGTAAGGAGACAGGAGGGAAACGCTTGCGCTCACAGACACTCCTCACCCATCCCTCCCCCCCGCCCCGCACACACACACCCCACCCTGAACAATGTTTGAGGGAAACAGGAAAGAAATCCTATTCTAACAGGATGCCGTACATAAGCGCTGGTTTAGTAGAGCCACGAGGAGATGCCTAACAGAAAGGCCACTCAGGGAAGAGCTCACCTCAAGTGCCATGAGGGACCAGCAGATCTGAGAAGAAAGGGAGATAAAAAAGACACAAGGGAAACAGGGAAGTCATTTCAGCTAAGGAAATCAGATTACCTTTTAGAAATCAGAGTGAAATAGGTTCAGTTTGAACTACCAACTATCTTGATAGGATTTGAAAATCATTACATGTAAGAAATTTAAGTATTCTCTATTATCTCCATCCTAAGCAGCCTGGGCTCTTGCATAGTTCATAAGTGCCACAGATGTCACCATCTAAAGAAAGTCCCATTTTCAGTCACCTTCCTTCCTTGTATACGTAATTTTTTAAATTTTGAAACATCCACCTTAAGCACTACAGTGAGCTGATCTTTAAAAAGTTCCAGTGAAGGTGAAAGGAGCCAGACTATAACAGTATCAGTTGCGAAAACACAGTACAATCAAATATCCCCAAACAGATTTGAATGATCACAGTTCCCTGACAAAGAATCGTCTGCTAAAATACACAGGGTGTATACATTTTTAGGGAACGCTTAAGATTTGAAGAGTCTCAAAATTATCTTTACCTGAAAAAAACATAGGGAAATGAAAAAAATTGCAAATCATTCATCTGATAGGAAGTTAGCATGTAAAATATATAAAGAGCTCCAACTCAAAAAAAAATAATCGTATTTTAAAATGGGCAAAGGATGCAGACATTTCTCTAAAATTTACAAATATCCAACAAGCATATGAGAAGATACTATCACTCATCAATCAGAGCCCTGCAAATTAAAATCAAGATGAGATATCACCCTACACCCATAGGAGATAGGGGGAAATGCTTGTGCTTGCAGACCCTCCTCACCCATCCCCCCACCCACCCAACACACACACACATACCCCGCACCCTGAACAATGTTTGAGGGAAACGGGAAAGAAATCATATTCTAATGGGATGCTGTACTAAGTGCTGGTTTAGTAGAGCCACGAGGAGATGCTACTATCAAAAACAAATAAGCATGAGGATGTGGAGAACCCGGAACCTCTGTGCATCGATGGTGGAATTATAAAATGGTACAAACCCACTGGGAGAAAGAGTGTTTAAGTATTCCTTAAAAATAGAACTGTCATATGATCCAACAATCTCATTTCTGGATAATTCTGAAGAAATAAAAACAGGGCCTCAGATATTTGCATATTCACAGAAGCACTATTCATAATTGGTACCCTACATACAATGGAATATTATGCAGCCTTCAAAAGGAAGAAGATACAATCAGAGTCTATAATGTAGATGAACTCTGAAGACATTATACTGTGTGAAATAAGCAAGTCACCAGAGGACAAATATCTTATGATTCCACTTAGGTGGGATGTCTAGAATAGATCTTCCCTCAGACAAATGATAGAAGAAACTTTATTATTTTAATGTTTTTTACATTTATTTTTGGGAGAGAGAGAGACAGCGTGAGCAGGGGAGGGTCAGAGAGAGAGAGAGAGAGAGAGAGAGACAGACAGACAGACAGACAGACAGACAGAATCTGAAACAGGCTCTAGGCTCTGAGCTAGCTGTCAGCACAGAGCCCGACATGGGGCTCAAACCCACAAACCACGAGATCATGACCTGAGCTGAAGTTGGACACTTTACCGACTGAGCCACCCAGGTGCCCCTGATAGAATAAATTTTAGAGAAAATGAAGAAAATACTAGAGATTGAGAAATAATCAAATAATATATTGTATTTGGGTATCTTGGATATAGATTCCTGTGGGGTATGGAGACAAAGACATGCACGATGTAGATGAATATTTAGCTCTGGCCCTCAAGGCAAGATTGGAACTGGAGACACAGATGTGAGATCCAGACATATAAGCCATAATAATGAATAGCATTCCTTAGAGAATAGAGGTAGATCAAGATGAAAAAGTATAGAGAAATATATATCCCAAGAATGCAACCCTTTAAAAAGAAGCGTCTAGAAAAAAGGACTGTAATAACATGAACAAAATAATGTATAGTTGCCAGTATTATTTAAAAAAAACTCAATAAATGAAAGCATAATTAATTTTGCAGCACTATCCTGAATCTCCTCAAAGTTTATATCAACTTGGAATGTTATATGTTTAGAAATGAAGTGAGGTGACCCAGACATCATATGTTCACATTTCATATCATTTTGATTATCTTCAGAATAATATTGCCTGTCTCCCATATTTATATCTACTTACATTTGAACAGAATTTTCCCTAAAACTTTGAATTCTCATAATCCATCCTTCCTGCCCTTGGAACACTTTCTCCAGTCTTCAACATCACCCTGATGATCCTCTTTCCACAGTCCCTTTCTCATCTATCGGCTACCTACCCTGAAAACAAAGACTAATTAAAGCATTAAAACTAAGACATTCTTATATGATGATGGTTTGAATCCATAGGTGTTTTTTTGTTGTTCTGGTGTGTTTTTTAACAAGAACTTTCCCTCACTTTACCAAAAGCAGTAACTGATGCCGTACTGGAAATTACCATGATGCTGTGTTAGCCACCGCTGTGTATGCTAACCGGCAAGCTAGTCCAGACGTCACATAACACACACAGACAGACTGATCACATTAAGATGCTTACATCATACACAGTGAGAAGGAAAAACAGGGGCCAAGTTAACACACTTTGTGTGGAGCACGAGTGGGGTGGTAAAAGACACACCGCTGAACGCCCAGGTCACACCAGGTTCTCATTTACACTTGGCTCTATGTTCTCCCCCATATCAGCCTTCTCTACCATAATGTGGTTATGAAGTCCAGAGTTGAGATCTGAACAAGGGGGCTTAGCAGACCAAAAATCCTGGAACCAACACACAGTTGACTCTACTGCACTGTCTAGTATCAAGTGTGCAAGGTCACAGCTGTAGCCTGAAGAGGAGGTAGGAATTTTACACAAGTTTCTTAAGCAAAAGACAGTTGGAGCCAACAGAATCTTAGTGGTTGTTACCATCGTACGGTCAATTTAAGATCTCATGAATACTAAGTGCTTTAGGTACGTCATGTATAATTGTCTACCTTGCATATTAGCTACCTCTGAGTCCTTCCATCTCTTATCTGCAGTCAGCATATAAGCTCCTATTTTATCTCTTCCTAACTTGTCTCATAGATCATTAACTTACTTATCAACTTAACTCATCTTATAAATTTTGTTTACATCTCACATACTACTTACAAATTCAGTATATAGACCTAATACAGCTTAAGAATTTAAACTATGTTTCAATTGATTCATCATCCATGCTTAACATGAATAATGATTTTTCTAGGAGTTTCATTCATACCAACTACTTCTTCATTTGTAAGGTAATTCTTAATTAATGGAGCAAAACCCATTATACCTAAGTGCTGGTCAATTTCTCAGGCATGTCGACAGACCATTGGAAGATAGGCTTTGATTTAAAAAAATGAAGACTTTAGATTTCAATGAAGTACCCCAAACATTCTGATACAATGTCTCTTGACACTAACACTTGAAAACATAACGCTGAAAATACCCAAGGCTGTTATACTTTATTCGTTGGGAGCTTCCAAGTAATATTGTTAAATAGTTACTCCAAATTTCTGATGAATGTAAACAATGAGTAGAAATGAAGAATGAGGTTTTTATCTATTTACTAAAATAATTCAACTACCCTTTTCCATTGTACAAATAAGTTGCTTACATAGAAAATTTGAAAAATCAAGATGTTTCTAGAAATTCTTATTCAATAATCATCACTCATTGCAGTTATGGTAACAATTTATTTAGTGACATTCGTTTCCTTTGTGGATAGCCAGGTTTGTTTGTAAAACAAAAATGCATTTTCTTAAAATTCTTAAAATGTCAAGTATTTATCTTTTATTTAAGATGAGAGGCCACCCAAAGAGCAATAGTTTGTTTTCCAGAGTCAAAGGGTGTCATTTCATTAGAGGAAGGAATGTAGTAAAATATAAGCAGTCCACAATGAGCACTCTTCTATCATTCACTGTGCCCGGTTTTGTGCTAATCAGTGAAAATCTCAAGACAACAAATTTAAAAGACTCCATCATTATATACCCAAAATAAATTTAGGAAATCATCAAGTAGGTTTTAAAAAAACATATTATTTTACTGATTTCAAATAAAGCAACAATTTTCACGATGTTTTTCAACAAGTATTTCCTCAAATTAAAAGTACACTGCCGATCCTACAATTAAAACCACTAGAATAAAGAGGAGCAGAAAACCTTTTTGAAATTGATTTTGGCAATATGTTTCTTCCTAAACGACAGCAAAAGCACAGGCAACAAAAATAAAATTAGACAAGTGTGATTTCACCCAACTAAAAAGCTCCTGCAAAGCAAACTACTAACAAAATGAAAAGGCAACCTATGGAAAAGAAGAAGACATTTGCAAACCATGTGCCTGATAAGGGGAAGAAGGAATTCATATGCCTCAAAAGCAAAAAGCGACTCTATTTTTTAAAATAAAGGACTTGCATAGGTATTTCTCAGATAACAAATGGCTAGTATATATTATATGTGTATAAATCATCAATCAGGAACATCAAAAGTACAATGAGGTTATCACCTCTTACCTGCCAGGAGGGCTAGTATCAAAAAGACAAAAGAGAGCAAGTATTGGAATAGGGTGTGGACAAAAGGTAAGGCTGTCCTCTGCTGGCGGGCATGCAGGCTGGAACAGCCACTATGAAAAGACAGTATCGAGTTCTTCAACATATTAAAAACAGCATTACCTTCTGTTCCAACAACCTCACTTCTGTACACACCCAAATAAAGTGAAATCAGTATCTCAAAGAAGCATCTGCACTCCCCGATTCATTGCTGCATCATTCAAACAGCCCGTTAATAGAAGCAACTTCTGTTTCTATCAACAGATAAATGAAAAAAGACAACATGGTGTATATACATAGATAAGTCCACACACACACACACACACACAATGGAATATGGTTCAGCCACGAGAAAGAAAGATATTCTCTTTGCATCCAGACACGGGAACCTAAGGGGCACTATGCTAAGTGATGTAAGCTTGATCCAAAAAGACAAACGGTTCATTATTTTACTTATACACAGAATCTAGGACAGGCAAACTGCTAGCAGCAGACTGTGGGATGGTCATTACCAGGGGCTTGGGGCTGGTGGCAAGGAAGACATATTGGTTAAAGAGTAAGTTTCAATTATGGAAAATAAAGTTTGGGGATGTAATATACAGCTTAGCGCCTATAGTTAAGGAGACTGTAGTGTATATTTAAAATGCCCAGAGAGCCAACTGTTCTCAGCACAAATTATAAAGTAGCAAAAGGTAACTGTGTGAGGTGATGGATTAGCTTAAGATGATTTCACAATGCATACATACATCAAAACACAAAGTTGTATACCTTAAATATATGCAATTTATCAATTTACCTAAATAAAGCTGTGTTTGAAAAAAAATGTTAATGTTTATTTTTTGAGAGACAGAGCATGAGCAGGGGAGGGGCAGAGAGGGAGGGAGGCACAGAATCTGAAGCAGGCTCCAGGCTCTGAGCTGTCAGCACAGAGCCCCATACGGGGCTCAAACCCATGTACCACGAGATCATGACCTGAGATGCAGAAGGACGCTTAACTGACTGAGCCACCCAGGCGCCCCTAAATAAAGCTATTTTTAAAACAGGAGCTCTCTGAAATACATTAAATGGAAGAAGCAATTCCTAACATATCTAAAATATGGTTCCTTTTTTGGTTGAAATAAAAAACTGTCTTATATGTGTTTAGCAATGCCCATAGAACTGTATAAATATTAAAAAGAAAAATTTACTATATAAAGTAAATAATTTTAAAAATTATGTGACCTCCTATAGGTATACTCTACAAACTTTAAACAAGCCTATTTATCAAAAACGTGTCAGATCTTGCAGCATGTAAGGGCGGGAAAAAAGCATTTGCTTAAAGTAAGTTTGCCCCTGCCAAAGATAAATATATTGACAGTGGTTGGTTTGGGGGTCAGAGAGGATTTAAAATATGAAGAAATCTGAAAGGGTGCTCAAGCAGAAAGCCCAGAGGCACCTGAGTGAACTCAATGAGGCATGCCAACTATAGATTCTGGATAAGTCATCATAAAACTCAAGTGACAAGAGGATAAGAGTGATAAATGTAACATGATAGCCAGACCATCACAAAGCCATGCAGACATCAAATGCCAAAAGGACAAAGGATAATCTTCAGAGGTCATTCACTATCATCAACCTTAAGGGTTGGATTTTAACAATAGACTCAAGATTTAGGCAGGGAAAGTATGGGGCACAATTCTCCCAAGGTCAATGTCAGAAAATAAACTACAGCCCCTTCTTCTAGGACTCAAGGTCAATTTTTAGTACTGCATATTCTTAACAAATGCTCTCTGAGGTGGGTGTGTGGTGGGCCCAATTTCTGACTTCCCAATGCAACTTAAAAAGTTTTTTTTTTAATATTTTATTTTTGAGAGGGGGGGGGAGGGAGGGAGGGATGCGTGAGCAGGGGAGGGTGAGAGAGAGACACAGAATCTGAAGACAGCCTCCAGGCTCTGAGTTAGCTGTCCACACAGAGCCTGATGCAGGGCTTGAACCCACAAACTGCAAGATTGTGACCTGAGCTGAAGCTGGATGCTTAACCGACTGAGCCACCCAGGTGCCCCATGATGCAACTTAAAAGTACAAAATAGGGGCTCCTGGGTGGCTTAGTTGGTTAAGCATCCAACTCTTGGTTTCAGTCCATGTCATGATCTCTCAGTTTCGTGAGTTTCATGATTTTGTGGTTTCAGTGCAGTCTTCTTGGGACCCTCCCTCTCTCTCTGCCCCTCTCCTACTGATGCTCTCTCTCAAAATAAACAAACCTAAAAAAAAAAAAAGAAATCTGGGACACCTGCGTGGCTCAGTTAGTTGGGCGTCCAACTTCGGCTTGGGTCATGATCACACAGTTTGTGGGTTCAAGCCCCGTGTTGGGCCCTGGGCTGACAGCTCAGAGCCTGGATCCTGCTTCAGATTCTACTCCTTTCTCTGCCCCTCACTCATGCTCTGTTTCTCTCTGTCTCAGTAATAAATAAAAACACAATTTAAAAAAAAGAAATCCAAAATAAAGCATGAAAGCATATGGCTGTCTAGGTCAGATTTCAAAATTTATGTCTCAAAGTGGCCACTGAGGTGTGATTTCACCATGCAACCTCTGAGTGAAGATGGAAAAAATATCCCACATGTATGGCTATTTACTTAAAGAACACATTAATATTACATCTACTATTACCAAAGAAATGGTGCGGTATAGGTGAACACCAGGATGAGTATAGTTCTTATGATCCTGTAACAGGTGGATATGTTCATGATCACAGGGAAATCAGAAAACACATCGGCCAGATGTGGCTTTAACATGACATTTCACAGCCTTCAATTTCCAAAACTAAGCATGGATATTTTATATAGTTTCCTATTAAAAGCCCCTCCCAAAGGTCTGGTGTGCAAAGAGTTTTGGAGAGTGAATGAACTGCTAAATGTTGTGGGAGAAAAATAAAGTTCATGTCGACCAAATATTTGTCTCTCGAGATTGATTCTCCTGGAACACAGGCAGAACAGTAGAATAGTGTGTGTTCAGGTGTCTGGAAAGGATTTCTTTAAATTATGTAATGTCTTAAACATAATTTTTACTAAAGGTTAAAAAACAGCTAATAAGCTACAGACTCAGTACTAAATATTCTGAATAAATCAATGGAAGTGGTAGGTGTTATTTTGGCAGTGGGACAAAGAAAAAGAAAATCTGAACAAAATCTTTAAATTTGTTCTTTAAAGTATAGAAATCACCAAGGGCAGTTTAGAGTTAAAAAGGAGTGTCAGAAGTAATGGGGTGACTTCCTTATATTATAGTACAATCTCATACAATTTGAATCAATTAATAGCTAAACTGGAAATTGGAGGCTTTGTGGCCAGCAGAGAGATGTGGGAAAATGTCTTATTGATCCAGCCAGTGTTTCTCGTCGAGATGACAAAAATGCATTCTTACTCCAGAGAGAAGGATATTGTTGTTTTGGTTTTCATCTGTATCTTATTTGGTCAGACTGAAATGCAAAAGCTTGCTGACAATAGTAGTGAGTAACTGTCCATCCTGTTTTAGTTCCTCTCTTCACAGACTCAAGCTTGAAAAAAAAAAAGTTTATAAACAGTAAAACATGTATGAATCTAACCAGGTAACCACCACTGTGCAAACGGAGGCATCCTACCTCTGACATGCTGTCATCTCAAGCTTTAATTTCTTGAACAAGGTTCGGAATGCAGGGATTTTTCAAGTTACAGATGTTGTTTTCAGTCAAGGGATTCATTTCTCTTACCCCCCCCAATTCAAGATCTAATAGGTACATAGTCTTAAAAGTCATTTCTAATTCATGCAAGAAAAAAAAAACTCCTCTTTCTCCATCAATTCACTTGAAGAGAATTTTTTCTGAATAATGGAGTTGTTAGACTTAATTCTTTTATACCACAGAATACCAAGCCTTCCATCCACCAGCTACCAGGATTTATAACCTATTTAATACAACTGGTGTTATCAAGAGGTTTACAGGGTTCCTAGTCAAGTGATATCAAACCCTAACATACAAAGCCGTTTTTCTCGAGTGAAAGCACCGGCCATATGAGAATTGATTTCTACCCACCACAAACCAAGGCCAGCACAACAGAGAAGATGCCTGACTTCAACTCCCTGTGCACAGAAACCTGCTAGCAGGGTGTCAATGATGATGAAAAGCTATGTATTAAATGTGGGTTTTAACTAATTACATCTTTCATATAATTTGTTTTGCTTTTTATTTGGCGCAGAAAATAGGCGATTTTCTATTTTACATGTCAGAACTTATTTTTAAGAACTGTAGTATGATGTGAAAACAAACATTAAGCACAAAGACTAAAGGTAGAAAAAATAATAAAGGACTCTGCTAACAGAAGAAACCGGAAATATGTTCCCACATATGGAGTCTTTTAGTTCTGAAAAAAAAAAAATCAAGAGCATCTGATATGCCTGGGTAAAAATATGGTACACAGTCCACAATAATTTTGATTTGGGGAAATACATAGATCATACCATATTCAGTCTTCAAATAACTCTAGCTTCTTAGGATGGAACTTTCCTATCCTTCTATGAACCACTACAATGGCTGGTCCAATCCTTGATGGGGGGACAGCTGTGGGAATCTATCACATACAAGCCCTGCTTTACTGAGGGATATTTTTAGGTTATTAAGTACCATACTAAGGGTTCAAAACCGGAGTCTCAGAGGCTCGCTGGAATTCACGTTGGGAAAGAGCTTTGAGATCAGTCCTGGTATCTTATCCCCTGTTCTTACACAAAGGGATGGACTTTGTCTCTTTCTCAGGCAAACTGACCCAGAATGAAGCACTGATAGGACTAGACAGCCCTGAAGCTGCCCTTACTTTGAGAATAAACATTAGGAAAGATAAAGTGGGGTGATAAATACAGAGACAGAACTGAAGCCGCCCCAAGCAAGCACAGGGGACAGAGCTCGGTTCTTTAATGGTCCTCTTCAGGGAAGAGAAAAACCCTGAGATTATAACTGTTTCCTATGAGAAAACTATTTGCATTAACAAAGCATCAATATATTAATAAGAGTCATTAAACTATATTTGACATTTAGAATTGCTTGCATTGTAATCTTTACTTGAACCCAGATTTCAGTCACACATCTTCTTTGCATTTTATTTAAACAAAGTAATACAATAAAAGTTTCTCTAGAAACTCCATCCACAAGGGAGGAAAAAGACTTCATTAGTGGAGCATGTGTAAGTTTTTTTGAGGTTCTCCAAGGTGAGGTGTTGCATAATATTAAATCATAATGTTGAAGCCATCGGATCTTAGCAAATAGGACAATTAACCGTTTCAACAGGAGACAAGTGGGGAATTTACAAACTAAGATAAAATATGCATTATGTACTTAAGGTATGTAACATTCTTTTTTGGAAACAAAGCAAGCACAGCTTTTTCCAGAGCTCTAATGTCATTTTGAAAGCACCATGTTTCTCCGGAGCCATCAATAAAGGGATTGCATCCATCTTTGTCAATTTCGTAGAGGAGTCATTAGTGAAATGTCACCTTCTGAGCTCCTCACACCTCCAGCACAAGAAGTTTTTACTTTTTAAAAACCGTGACAATAAAAACACCTGATGATGGTATCATGGGTTGAAACCGTTCAACTAGCAACCCTGTCCAATGACAAAAGGCTCTCAAATGGCGGTGAGAGCAGGCTCGTTGTGTGTCCTCTCATTACAGCAAAGCGGGGCTCCGTCACGGTTCCATCTATAACCGCCTCTGAAATACTGCGCTCTAAGACAATGCAACACAGGTAGGTCATCTGAATGACACAACAGCACATTCCTTTTTATACATTCCCTCTTTAGGAATCATTTGCCACCATATAAAATCTAGGATTTTGAAAATAAAAAAGATAATACAAATCCCATCATTCCCCTCATCTTAAACAACTGGAAGGTAACAATCCGGACCTAGTCTAGTCCCCCCCCCCTGTTGGCGGGGAAACTTAGCAAATCCCAGACACCGGGAGATCCAAACATTTTGGTGGCCAACTCACATTACCTGTCAGAGAGGCTGTTACAGAGATGACTACACGTATTAGATGTCAGACAGCTCTGCTCTCCAGCTTTACTTCCAAATACAGGATTCCAAGACTGTAATTATAGGTGATAATCACATTTGGGTCTTGGATAAAAATCTGCACTTCCGGGGCACCTTAGTGGTTCAGTAGGTTAAGCAGCTGACTTCGGCTCAGGTCATGATCTCACAGTTTGTGGGTTCTAGCCCCACATCGGGCTCTGTGCTGTCAGCTCAGAGCCTGGAGCCTGCTTCCGATTCTGTGTTTCCTTCTCGCTCTGCTCCTCCCCCACTCATGCTCTGTCTCTCAAAAATAAATAAATGTTAAAAAAATTTTTTTAAGTCTGCACTTCCAAAATGTTTTCAAGGATTTTGCTCAATTCCAATTATTTCAGACATAAAATATGAAAGAGCAAAACAATGAATCTGTTCATTTGCCTGATGAAAATTTATTTTTATTCAATATGTTTTCTCTCTATCCCTTGGGGAACATCAAACTCGAATACAGCTAATTAGAAGCCCTATCACCTACTTATTGCTTGAGTGTGTATAGCAAATTCCAAACAGCTGGCAGCAACCACTGAGCTCACTGGTAAGACTGGCCATGAGTTCAACACAGATGTCCTGGATCCTACTAGGTGACAGGGACACTGGCTACAGAGATGAAGGAGTCAGACTTCCTTTCTGTACTCAGTAGAATTAGAAGCTCATTGGAGGTCAGACATAGGAAACTTAATAATAAATACTATGATACATCTAAGTATTGTATCTTTAATTGTGCAGTCTTTTGAAATTATTTTAGTTTCCTATTGCTCCCACTAACAAATCACCACAAATTTGGTAGGTAACAACAACATGGATTTTTTTCCCTTACAGTCTGAAGGTCTTAAGTTTGAAACTAGCTTCACCGGGCTAAAACCAAAGTGTCCCCTAGGCTGGTTCCTTCGGAAGGCTCAAGTCGAGATTGTGCTTCCAAACCTTTTCCAGCTTCTGAAAGCTACTTAAAATCCCTGGCTTCCTCCATCATCAAAATGAGCTGAAAAGGCCTCTAATTTCACCTTTACATCTTTTCCGAATCGAATCCTACCTTCTTCTTCTGCAGACCCTTGTGATTACATTGGGCTGATACAGACACTTCCCCCCAAAATTGTCATGTGAAGATCCTTAATAACCTGTGAAAGAGCCCTTTTCCCTTGTGAGAGAATATATTCACAGATTTCAAGGATTAGGATCCACATTGGGGGTGCGGTTACATTTCAACCTACCACAGATTACCATGGACCATTTCCTGCAGAAAGCAAAATGTAAGCAGTTTTAAAATCCTTTACAATTTCCCAGGTTCTCTTTTTCTTATATACCAGTCCTGTACCTTCTATGTAATCTAGAGAACTATGCTAACTAAATAGGGGAGTAAGATTTCTGTAAGATGGAATGTACCATTAATAATGGAGTTGGACCTTTGAACAAGATGGGTTTGAACTATGCAGGTCCATTTATCCATTTTTTTCCAATAAATGCAGTACTATAAATCATTATTATTTTAACATTTTCAGTAGTTTATCGTAGGGATACAATATATAATACACATAACATGCAAATTATGTTAATCATGTTATCAGAAAGGCTTCTGGTGAATAGATTAAGGTTTTTAGAGGGGGCATCTAAAGTTATATGCAGATTTTTTTACTACGTGGGAACATCAGTGACCCTAACTCTTTGTTGTCCAAGGGTCCACCATGTAAAGGACTGTATAACTGAAATGTTAACATAAAATGAACTATAATATTGAAAACAATAGTTTGTGCCTAAATGGTCCATATTAACTGTTCAGGTTGTATCAGTGTACTAGGAGAGTCTCGTGTTTCTATACTGGTTTTAGTTTTGAACGACAACTGCAAATTGAGTTCCATTTTCCATTTTCTTTTTAAGTGGGGTGTGGGGGTGTACACCTATTTATCTCAGTCTGTGGAGCATGCAAATCTTGATCTCAGTATTGGGAGTTTGAGCCCCCCAGTTGGGTCTAAGGACTGCTTAAAACTAAAACCTTTAAGGGATGCCTGGATGGCTCAGTCGGTTGAGCGTCTCTTGATTTCAGCTGTCATAATCCCAGGGTCGTGGGATGGAGCCCCATGTCTGGCTTTGGGCTGAGCATGGAGCCTGCTTGAGATTCTCTCTCCCCTTCTGCCCCACTCTCTGACTTGCACACATGCTCTAAGAAAAAATAAAAATCTTTTGTAAAATGTGTGTATATGTAAGTTCATACAGCATTTCCATTTAAATAGATCTGGTGTGAAAAGTCAACAGAAGGACATATAAACTTGTACTTGAGTTGAAATGTGTAGTGTTTAACCAGTTTGATGGAATTCATAATCAGTATACTGATGAGCGTCAGGATTATGACTTTACTACTGCTTGCAGTTTCTGTAAGTCCTTTATGATTGAGGCTCAGCGGTATAATTCTCTAGGTAGTATAAATTAATGAAATACTGTAGAGCTCTAATTGATGGTTTATGAAGAAATCCAAGAAAGCCATTATTACTATCTGTCTAGAGAGGCTTATAAACTTTTTGCTCTCTGTGGCACTTTCACATTTTGTGACAGATGTTCTGAAATTTTCAATTATATGTCCAATTTTGCAAGTGTAAGGTAGATTGGGAGAGAATGGAAAGCAAACTCCAACCTCTCACCAGATGCCTCCGTTTGAAAGAAGGAACCTGCGTCCCTGGGACACTTGTCCTTCATCTCCTCCCCACCCCACTGGACGCTGGCTTGTATCGCAGGAGCGTCTTCTTTTATCAAAGGAAACATGTGGTCCACCTGCTGCTATAAGGCATTAAATCATGCATTCTACGCATTCGTTCACTCATTTGACAAATAACAATCATACACAAAAAAATTGGATGCAATCTACTAAAGATATAGAGTAAATCACTAACTTTTGTTGGAGTAATGCAGGTCTAGAGAGAAAGGACAAGTCATTTAGGACAAAAGTATATATAATATTGCAATGAAGGAAATAGGGTTATTACAAACACACCAAAAGACATTTTTTAAATGTTTGTTTTTAGGGCATGCAGGAGTGAGGGAGGATGAGCAGGGGAGGGGGGGGAGAGAGAGAGGGAGAGATATTCCCAAGCAGTTTCCACACCGTCAGCACAGAGCCCCATGCAGGGCCTGATCTCAGGGACCATGAGAACACGAACTGAGCTCAACACTTAACCAACTGAGCCACACAGGTGCCCCACCAAAAGACAGATGATCTTCTTGGGGAAACTGAATGTTGAAGGACAAGCAAGAAGAAGCAGGACAAAGGCATTCTAGGAAGAGAGAGGAGCACAGATAAAGCACAGATGGTGAAAAGCAGGACATGGCACCCTTGAGGAATTGAGGGTAGTTCCACACATAGATGGAGAGAAGTGACCTTCAGGGAGACAGCACCTAGGCCACATGATCTTGTTCTGGATTTTTTTTAACTTCCTTAATCTCAGCATAGTTAACATAACACAATATTAGTTTCAGGTATGCTATCTAGTGACTCAACAATTCTATACGTTACTCAGTGCTCATGATGACAAATGTACTCTTCATCCCCTTCACCTATTTCACCCATTTTCCTACCCACCTCTTCTCTGGTAACCATCAGTTTCTTAGTTTCTTTCCTTAAATTCCATGTATGAGTGAAATGATATGGTTTCTGTCTTTCTCTGAATTATTTCATTTAGCATTATAATCTCTAGCTCCATCAATAGCATTGCAAATGGCAAAACTTCATTTGTATGGTTCAGTAGCATTCCTGTGTGTGTGTGTGTGTGTGTGTGTGTGTGTGTGTGTGTGTATAAAGATACACACTCACATCTTTATTCATTCATCTATCAATGGGTACTTGGGCCGCTTCCATAATTTGGCTATTGTAAATAATGCTGCCATAAACATAGGGATATATGTATCCCTGTAAGTGTTCTTGGATGTAGGAGGAGGGGTGAGAAATACCCAGTAGTGTGATTACTGGATTGTAAGTTAGTTCTGTTTTTAACTCTTTGAGGACCCTCTATACTGTTTTGCAAATGGCCTATCCAATAAAGGGTTAGTATCCAAAATGCATAACAAACTTCTGCAACTCAACACCACAGTGTTGACACCACAGTGGCTGTACCAGTTGATTCCCACCAACGGTGCATGAGGGCCCTTTTTCCTGCATCCTCACCAATACTTGTTTGAGCTTAGCCATTCTGACAAGTGTGAAATGATATCTTACTGTGGTTGATTTGCCATTTTCCTAATGATGAGTGATGTTGAGGATCTTTGTGTGTGTCTGTTGGCCACCTGTAGGTCTTCTTTAAAGAAATGTCTGTTCCTGTCTTCTGCCCATCTTTTAGTTGGATTGTTTTTTGGCTGTTGACTTGCTGAAGTTTGTTATGCATTTTGGATACTAACCCTTTATTGGATAGGCCATCTGCAAATATCATCTCTCATTCAGTGGGTTGCCTTTTAGTTTTGTTTTCTTCACTGTGCAGAACTTTTGGAGTTTTTTTGATATCGTCCCAATAGTTTATTTTTGCTTTAATTTCCTGTGCTTCAAGAGACAGATCAGGAAAAAAAATGTTGCTATAGCTCAAGTCAGATAAATTACTGCCTGTGGTCTCTTCTAGGATATTTATGGCTCCAAGTCTCCCGTTGAGGACTTTAATCCACTTTACTTTTAAGTAAGGTGTAAAAAACGGGCCCAGTATTCCTAATATCATTCGGTGAGGAGACTTTTTTCTTTCCTGATTTGTTGAAGATTAATGACCATATAGTTGTGGGTTTATCTCTGGGTTTTCTAATCTGTCCCACTGATCTATGTGTCTATTTTTGTGCCAGTACCATGTTATTTAATTAGTAGAGCTTTATAATATAACTTGAAGTCTGGAATTATAATATAATTTTTTCCTTTTTCAGGATTGTTTTGGCTATTATACAGAATCTTTTGTGGTTTCATGAAAACTTTAGGATTGTTTTTTCTAGTCCTGCAAAGAATGCCTTTGGTATTTTGATATGGATTGCATTAAACCTGTAGATTGCTTTGGGTAGTATGGACGTTTTAACAATAATGGTTCTTCCAATCCTTGAGCATGGAATGTCTTTCCATTTCTATATGTCATCTTCAATTTTTTCAATTTTGTTTCATTTTAATTTTATTTAATTTATATCCAGGTTAGTTAGCATATAGTGCAGCAATCATTTCAGGAGTAGATTCCTTAATGCCCCTTACCCATTTAGCCCACCCCCCACAACCCCTCTAGTAACTCTCTGGTCTCCATATTTAAGAGTCTCTTATGTTTTTGTCCTCCTCCCTGTTTTTATATTATTTTTGCTTCCCTTTCCTTATGATTATCTGTTTTGTATCTTAAAAGTCTCATATGAGAGAAGTCATATATTTGTCTTCCTCTAATTTCACTTAGCATAATACCCTCTAGTTCGATCCATATAGTTATAAATAGCAAGATTTCATCCTCTTTGATTGCCGAGTAATACTCCATTGTGTGTGTGTGTAGATATATATATATACATATATATATATATACACACATATACACATATACACATGTACATATATACATATATACATATACACATACACTCCACATTTTTATCCATTCATCCCACCCATCAGTGGAACCTACCTGGCAGTAGATCCCAGGGAGCTCATTGATACAATACCCGCAGATGAGCTTCCAGGGACACCTCATGGTTTATAGAAGGTCACAGCATACCTGGCGGTCAAATAACGTGTCCCTCACACTGGTGCTTGATTCTTATGTATATTATTGGATCACGCAAGTACTGTGTTTCCAGGCTTCTCGATCCTCATAATAGCTTAAATGATAAGCACATAATTAATAATTTAGAGCATCTTCGCATCCAGATTAGTAAAGAAGAAAACTTTCACTCCCATCAGATGACATGACACTATGTATAGAAAACTCTAAAGTCTTTACCAAAAACAAACAGAAAACTAGAACTGATAAGTGAATTTAAAAAGTCTCAGGATACAAAATTAAGGTACAGAAATCTGTTGCATTTCTATAAATTAATAATGAAACAAATTAAGAAAACAGTCTCAATTACCATTGTACCAAAAGTAAGATACCTAGGAGTAAACTTAACCAGGGAGGTGCAAGTCTTAGACTCTGAAAACTATAAAACACTGATGAAAGAAACTGACGATGACACAAGACAGTATGGTACTGGCACGAGAACAGATACTCAGATCAATGGAACAGAATAGAGAACCCAGAAATGGACCCCCTCGCGTATGGGTAACTAATCTTTGACAAAGCAGGGAAGAATATTCAATGGAATAAAGACCATCTCTTCAGCAAGTGGTGCTGGGAAAACTGGACAGTGACATGCAGAAAAATGAACCTGGACTACTTTCTTATACCACACACAAAGATAAACTCAAAGTGGTTGAAAGACCTAAAAGTAAGGCAGGAAGCCATCAAAATCTTTGAGGAGGAAGAAGGCAAGAACCTTTTTGACTTTGGCTGCAGCAACTTCTTACTCAACATGTCTCTGGAGGCAAGGGAAACAAGCAAAAATGAACTACTGGGACCTCATCAAAATAAAAAGCTTCTGCACAGCGAAGGAAACAATCAGCAAAACTAAAAGGCAATGGACGGAATGGGAGAAGATATTTGCAAATGACATATCAGGTAAAGGGTTATCTTTAAGGATTATCCAAGATCTATAAAGAATTTATCAAACTCAATACACAAAAAACAAATAATCCAGTGAAGAAATGGGCCAAGGACATAAACAGACACTTCTCCAAAGAAGACATGCAGATGGCCAACAGACACATGAAATGATGCTCAATGTCACTCATCATCAGGGAGATACAAATCAAAATCACAACGAGATACCACCTCACACCCATCAGAATGGCTAACATTAACAACTCAGGCATCAAGTGATGTTGGTGAGGATGCAGAGAAAGAGGTTCTCTGTTGCACTGCTGGTGGGAATGTAAACTGGTGCAACTGGAAAACTGTATGGAAGTTCCTCAGAAAATTAAAAATAGAGCTACCTTATGACCCAGCCATTGCACTACTAAGTATCTATCCAAGGGATACAGGTATGCTGTTTCAAAGGGATATATACACTCTGATGTTTATATCAGCACTATCAACAATAGCCAAAGTATGGAAACAGCCCAAATGTCCACTGATGGGCAGTGACAACAGAGGAAGAGAGGGAAGAAACCAAGGTCAGGATCTTCATTCTTCTGACTTTGTGCCTGATTATCTCAGATTAGATGCATCCCTCAGCCAAATATAAGGCTCCTGTAGATGGCTAGACCTACATAGTAAGGACTCCTGTACTAGTAACAGTAACCACCTCTCTGGTAGTTTCCAAACACCCTGCCTGCAACTGCTGAAATGATGCCCTATTTAAGCTCTGCTGTAATCCTCCCATATGCCTGGACCACCTTTCATTATGCTGATCTTCATAACACAGTGAGGTCAAAATCCTCTCCACCTTCCACAGGTGAGGAAATTTAAATGCCAGCATTTATAAATGAATGTCCCTTTGCCTAGAAAGCCCCCAACTCCACTCCCCCAATCCCAGTGCCACAGCACAAGCTCCATAATGAAGGCTAACATGTCCTAGGACTTAGTCTGAATAATCATGTTCCAATACCTCGTGCATTTCCACTCTTTACCAGAAGATACAGATTTGGAAAAAATAAAAAAATGACCTCCCACATATATTGTCTTGCTTCACAAAACTTTTGGATAAGACATCAGAATGAATGGTTACAGTTGTACCTTGCCAAAGGAAGGGGACTGTGACGATCATACCAATTTGCCAAGACATATGTTACATACTCTGTATATTACTATGTGTTTTCATATATGTGATTTCTTTGTTACATACCATTCCTCCAAAGAACTGTCAACTCCACTGAAGGAAGACTTTCTACTCTCAATTTCATACACATTTCAATGCAGTATCGAATCTATATACCTTCTAATAGGAAGTATTTAGCAAATACTCCAAAACATAAACATCCCAATGACACCATTTAAGCAAAAGTCGCAGGAGTTTTTTTTCTTTTTACCAGAGTTTAAAATAATATTAACTCATCTACATGATTTTTTTTCATATTATACCATTATACGAAATAAGGCATGGATATGTCACACTAAAACAGATGTAAATGCCGAAACTTTGATTATACTTCTTATTTATATTAATAGAATTGTCTTTTGTGGGATCTAATTTGCTCGGTCTCATTAGACCACATTTCCTTCTTTCCCTATACCTGTCTTCGAAATATGAACTCCTGATATCATTGATAATGACCTCAGAAACAGGATGATGTGTGAGAAATCACTGGTATACTAAAAACCTTAAAAAACAGATACAATGACACCTAGTGGTCCCAAGAAAATGCATTTGCTTAAAGCTAAATAGATTCAATGACTGTGCATAGAGGACACCCGAGAAAATTGACGGATTTCAGGCTTAAACATTAAAGTACATGCATTTGTTCTCTCAGAACATATGTCCTTCACTTACTTGACTTTACATTCCGGAGGGGACAGGTTGAATTAATTCCAAAGTGATTTGTCTTGTTACACATCTTTTGTATGCTGACAGAATACATTTGAACTTTCAATTTTAAAATGTAGATGAGGCATTCTACCAAAAGATTAATCTAATTTGAATTTATCAGTGAAATATTATTTAAGACACCAGTGTTGGTGTAGAACTTCAGTAAAATTTTAGAGAGACTCTTCACATTTTTCTCATTTTTCATATTCATAGCGAACACAGAACTAAATGCAGGGCTACACAACCTTTCACTGTAATATTTACAAATAAACAAATACCCTCCTTTCCCAATTCCTCAGAGAATTTAAGACAACAGGTTGGAAATGCCAAAGCCTTCAAGAAAATAATTTAGATAATGTCTGTTATTTAAATTATCCGAGTGTCATCATAAAAGGGACTTTGTGCTTAATTTCCTACCTGCCGTATGAAAATGTCAAACTATATTACAACAGCTATCAAGAATGACGGAAAAATTTAATTCTGCCTTCTGTCCCAAAAGGAGTTTGGTTCAAAGTACATGCAATGTCTGTTTTATTGCATGCTCAGGAGAGAGGATAAACACAGTGTTAACTCTCAATTTTATCACAGTCATCACCGGAGAAAATGCCTGGCCTTCTGCTCTATTATTCGATAATAATATTGGATAATTGGATAATAAACATGATTCTAAGTTGAAAAGAAATCTTTAATGCAAGTGTATAACCTGTGGTCTCAAGAACGAAAAACAAAGCATCAGGGGAGCTAGATCTAATCCCTCCTGCCCTTCCCCACGTGCAGGAGCCCAGGTAATTTGCCTGACCAATCAGGGCTCCAGAATCCTCACCAGTAACACTAGAGAATATGCTAAGTTCTACTGAAAATGCTTTTTCGGTTACTGTGATGGGCACACAGTTAAAGCTGTCAAATTCACAACAAAAGACTGTTTACGTGATTTGCTCCTTAATTATGAAGTTTCAGAAAGTCATTTTCTTTTCCTTAACTTTGTAAGGCTATTGTGTTCATTAATCATATTTTCCCCTCCGGATATGTAAATTCACCAGGAATAAAAGGCCTGCTTAAAATTTCCCAGAAACACTGAAACTAACCCATTAAATTTAAATATACAACTATAAGGCAATGAAACTTCTGCATACCAAGAAAAAAAATTTACTTCTAAATTATTTTCTTGAATGACGTCACATTACAGTTAATTACACAACAGAGTTTTATTGCATACGTTGACATATTTAGAGGGAGGTAGGGAAGGCACAAATATACCTTTTCTACTTTGAATTCATGTTAAGAGTGAGCTGGGAGCTCCAGTGCATTAGAGTTAGAAATTTTGATTATTAATATACCTCTATTAAGTTTCTGCCTTCTGGTGGGAATTATAACATATTAAACACGACCTAACTTCTTATTTCTACATTATTATTAAAATAATCTTGGAGGGAATTTGTGCATTCTAACACATGCCCTAAGAAGGCGGCATCAACACATTCTTTAGGCAGGGCAGTCAATTCTCTAATCATCTAATAAAGGAGAAGTTCCTGCATGAGTTCATTCATTCTGGCCCTCAGTCAACAGCAGTATCACAGAACCTGGACCACCATATGTGCCACTCTCATTTTAGAGCAGAAAGGCCATGGAAGGGATTATGAAAACCCATATATATTGTGATCATATTTTACCCTTACATCAAGAGTTTGTGCTTTCTTTTCCATAAGCTCACATCTCAGTAGAAGCAATATAAGTAACCTTCCATATTTCACTTTAATTCAAATATAAATATTTAGAAGAGTGAAATTTGATTGTTTTCTCAAATATTATGTTAAATCCCTCAGAATAAATCAAGACCATCTGAGCATATTCATGGATTTCAAACAACGCTTCTCTGAGTTTCAATTTAGTGGACATTAAAATCTGCTGAAATGTATGAACATAAACCACAAATACGTGTGAATCCCAATGCATGTTAAAAGGCTCTATTTCATGGAGTTGTCAATGACAACAGAAATAAAGGGAGCAAGGCTAGACCTGTCACACTTTCACCAAGACGCCAAAATACATTCTAATAAGTTCAGAATCATTTTATTACTTGTAATCAAGTTGTTAACAAACCTATTTACACTAATGCTAATGAATGTTACTTTAGATGATATATTATTCAGTCTGGGACATTTTTATTTTCTAGCTCCGCCTATAGTTTTTAAAGTTTTTCTTTGAAACGACTGTCTGGCTGCAGTGCTATTCTGCCCATTTCACAGATGATGCAAGTAACACTACAGCACGTTTATCAGAAATGAGACAGTTCTGAGAATCATCACTTTTTCATATCTTATTTAAAAGTAAATGCAGTAGCATTTATTATGTGTATTTGGTCCATCTATATTCAACATGAACCTTTATGATCTAAATCAGTATGGACTTCGTGTAAACTACTGTTTGGAATTTGAACTCATTAAATAAGCTATACAAGTCTATGGTATGGGAACTACTGTAGGAAAAAAAGTAGAAATTAAAATATAAATTTTGGAAACTAAGAAGGTATCACATCTGACTGTATTCTGAACTCCATACACGATCTGATGTTAGCACAGGTAGGGCAATCATTGCCGGCTTTGTTATCAAAACAAATAGGTGGGTATAGATGCTAGAGTTTTAGTTTCTACAAGTAGTCTTTTCAGACCATTTGACTGTAGATTAATCTCCATCACAATTTGAGTGATGATTACAAACATCTTCCCAATCATTCCTCATCTGAAAGATTCTGTCTAGTGCAACCACTCCAGAGCACTGATCCACTATTAGGACAAAACAGATCTCTTTTCCCTCTCAGGGACTACATTTTATCTTTTATTTTTCAATGTTTTATTTATTTTTGAGCAAGAGAACGAGCGCACAAGTAGGGGCAGAATAGAGAGGGGGAGACAGAATCCGAAGCAGCCTCCAGGCTGAGCTGTCAGCACAGAGCCCAACACCAGGCTTGAACTCACAAACCAAGAGATCATGACCTGAGCCAAAGTCGGAAGCTTAGCCGTCTAAGCCACCCAGGTGCCCCAGGACTATGTTTTATGTATACATTAGAAGTATGATTATATACTGAATTATTTTATTTTTAATTTTTGTTTTGGTTAACATTTACTTATTGAGAGACAGAGCATGAGCATGGGAAGGGGAAAAGAAAGAGAGGGAAACACAGAATCTGAAGCAGGCTCTCAGCTGTCAGCACAGAGCCTAATGTGGGGCTTGAACCACAGATGGTGAGATCATGACTTGAGCCAAAGTCAGATGCTCAACCGACTAAGCCACCCAGGGGCCCCTATGCTGAATTATTTTAAAGAGTTACTGCCAATCAATTCATGACTATAAAGCACTTTTTAGCTATTCTACATCTTTCCTAGGGAATGCAGCCAGAAGCAATTTCACCTTTTCCCAAACAGTCTTACATAAAGCCTACAGAATTCTGAACACAGTATTTCTCTAACAATTTATTCCTTCCAGCCATCTGTAATGACTGGTTGCATTGCATTTCTAAAATGCAAAATGTCCTACCATCAAAAACTTTCTCCTAGTTTCATCAAGGTGGAAGGTTTCCAAAAATTGAGGTTAACACAATCACATGAGATAATTTTCAGTTAAATATTAAGAGCTAACTTTATCGAAAGTAAAATAACACTGTCCTCTGAAAGTTTGGCCTTAGCACTCTTTTGAAGTCTGGCTCTCTGCTGCATGCTTCATTATAATTTATTCTCTGTTGAAAAGTGCTGCAGAGAAGAATGCTATGGCAAAAGCCAAGTTGAAGCATATGGTCTGGGACTTGACGGAAATTTTAAGGAACCATATCACTAATTTATTTCTTATTTTTCATTAGCAGCATGCCTCAAGATTGCCTACTTCTAAACCATTTGTAAATCAACCTGAAGTAAAAATATACTCATAAGGAAGAATAATCGTCCTCATTAGGGTTTTCTCTATTTCATTAAAAAAATATCACTTGACAACAGAGGATGAATCAGGGCACAGTAGCTGGGTTTATTCCATATGATACATATACTCTATATTTGGCTTTATAACAGATTACACTCTTGTATGTGGACGCGGGGCTGGGATTATTAGAATTCGGTGTAGATATTAGAAACATACAAAGGGAGTGTGGGGGTTTCAAGGCCAGGAGCGACGAAACAAAGACTCTACTTCTTTCTGTTTCTTTTTAGTAGACCTGAAATCTATAGCACTCTGAGTAAGGCCAGAGTAATGAAGTTTGGGATTTGTACTTATTCAGACATAACTTTTGTTTTAAAGAAAAACATGGTAGCACCCACATGTCCAACAGGACAAAGAGAGAAACACAAAACTACTATTTGCTGAGGGAGACCTATTGGATAGCCGGCTGCTGCAGGTTCTCTAAATAGGCATCTTCGCATATTGCCTCCTGGAGACCAAGGACTTCATCACAAGTGAATTCTCAGAACAGGAAGTCTGGAAAGCCTTCTAGCCCTCTCCTCAGCTTAAGCGAGTCATCCCTTTATTTTTAGGTTCTAACACTGAAGGCGACATTGTAGAAATAGCACAGAGGGAGACGAGGTCACCAATAGTCTGTAGCTTGATTAAGCATCAATACCTCAAAGTGATGAATCGTTTCCACAGCCCACTTGTGGTCCAACCCCCACGTGAGCAAGGCGTGGTGGGTACGGAGTGGGGCGGCCCCCGGCAGGATCAAGGCCACAGACTCACCTTGTCATGAATAAACAGTTCTCAATTGATAGCTTGCCACGGGCTGGTTTTAAAAGTGTGGATATAGTTGTTTTCGACAATCTTACACAATTTGACACCTATTTTGGGGGAGTGAAAAAGATCCACCCACTTCTCCACGCCATCATACTCAAAGGTCCATCCACTTTTCCATCTTTGCTTTTTATTTTTCCTTGCCAGGAAATCATCAAAATCTGTAAGAAACTTTTTGGAAGTTCAGGAACTCCAGTTATCATTTCACTTTGATCATTAATAAAGCACACTTACTTTGTCAAAGCAGCACTGTATAAAGCATAACTAGATTCAACGGCAATAAAAAGAATAATTCATAGCTTACTTACAAAATAAGATTATTCACGCAGTTTATTTGTAATATTTATGCGTTATTGATAAACATGATCCCATATGGCCAAAGCTAAAAATCTCCCTGGATTATCTATGTCTGTTTAAAAACCTCTTTGTGTGACAGTGAAGGAAACCATCTACCAAACAAGACAATGTAGAAAATGGGAGAAGATATTTGAAAAATGATATACCCTGGGCGCCTGGGTGGCTCAGTCCGTTAAGCGTCTGACTGCGTCTCAGGTCCTGATCTCGCGGTACATGAGTTCGAGCCCCGCATCGGGCTCTGTGCTGACAGCTCAGAGCCTAGAGCCTGCTTCAGACCCTGTGTCTCCCTCTCTCTCAGCCCCTCCCCTCCTTGCTCTCTGCCTCTGTCTCTCAAAATAAAATAAAGACACTAAAAAAATAAAAAAGAAAAGGAAATGATATACCCAATTAAGAGATTAATATCCAAAATACATAAAGAATTTATATAACTCACCACCAAAAAATTTCAATTAAAAATGGGCAAATAACGTGAATAAACACTTTTCTAGAAAAGACATATGGATGGTCAGCAGATACATACAGAAATGGTCAACACCACTAATAATCATGGCAATGCAAATCAAACCCACAGTTATCACCTCACACCAGCCAGAATGGCTAGTATCAAAAAGACAGCAAATAAAACCTATTAGTAAGGATCTGAGGAAAAAGGAATCTTCATGTACTGTTGGTAAGAATGTTAACTGGTGCAGCCACTGCAGAAACAGTATGAAGGGTCCTCAACAACTTAAAAATGGACGTGCCATGAGATCCCACAGGTCCACCACTGGGTGTCCACCCAAAGAAAATGAAAATGCTAATGTGAAAAAATACATGCACCCCTATGTTTACTGCATATTTACAAGAGCTAAGATATAAAAGCAACTTAAAGGTCCATCAATAGATAGAGAAATGGATAAAGATGTGGTATATATGTGTACTTATTATATATATGTGTGTGTGTGTGTGTGTGTGTGTACATGTATATGAATCATAAAAAATGAGATCTTGCCCTTCATGACAATATGGATAAAAACTAGAGGATAATATGTGAAGTGAATTAAGTCAGAAATCAATTAAGTGATTTCACTTATATGTGGAATCTGAAACACAAATGAACAAAAATAGCAGAAACAGGTGCATAAAATACAGAGAACTGGTGGATGCCAAAGGGGGGGGGGGGGAGAAGGAATTGGCAAAATGGCTTCCAGTTCCACGACGACAAAGTCACGAGGATGAAAGGCACAGCACAGGGAATGCAGTCAGTGGTATGGTAAAGTGGTGTAGGACCGGAGCTACAGCTGTGGTGAGGGTAACACAACCCGCCCAAGTTCTCAAAGCACTACACTGCATACCTGAAATTAACGGAACACCGTCAACCATACTTCACAAAGTAAAAGCAGTTACTTCCCTGTGCCTCAGTTTGCCTAGAGGTGAGGAATAAATAAGTAATATTCTGAACAGAACAGCGCCTGGCAGGGTGGCTTGAGCCATCATGTGTTAGTTGCTAAAGAGGCGGCGAGGACGGTCATCACGACACAATTATATGACGCTGTGCGAGCAGAAGCTGGGAGAGCCCGCTTCCTGGAGTAAAGCAAGCACTTTCGGGCACTGAGTGTCAACAGCTCTACACTGACTGGGACCAAAGCCGTTTGACTAATTTCTGGTTTCTGCCCTATTTGGGATCGGAATTTGAATCCCACATGCCTGATTCCTACTCTATATTGCTCTTGTCTCAGTCATTCCCCTAGGTGTGTTGTGATAAAATTCCCAAAACTTACCATGCTTCAAACTTCGTTTACACATCAAAAAATTTTTTCTATTAAAATACTGTCCTTTATACCTTTTTATTTCCTCTAAAAATGTTTCATTCTTTTAGTTGAAATCATCAGAATTTTAACTATTAAACTTCAAAAATTACAAATTTTGGGGGGTGCCAGGGTGGCTCAGTTGGCTAAGCGTCCATCTGACTTTGGCTCAGGGCATAATCTCCTGGGTTGTGGGTTCGAGCCCCGCGTCAGTCTGTGTGCTGACAGCTCGGAGCCTGGAGCCTGCTTCCGATTGTGTGCCTCCCTCCCTCTCTCTGCCCCTCCTTGCTCGCTCACATATGCTTTCTCAAAAATTAAAATTAAAAATTTTAATTGTAGAATCTTATGTTTACTGAATGCTTAAGTTGTAGAAATATGTTTCTTTAATAATTTGAAATTGTACATCATTTTTCTCCTTGAATTAAGTCCCTATTATTTACTTGTGATAATTTTATCCTAATCATATATATACGTGTGGGTACATACAGATTATATATATCCTATGCTCATTTTTAGCAGATAATACATCTATAGAAAATTTTGGATTTTGGACTGCTCATTCCAGGTTGCCTAATCAGCTACAAATACAATTGAGGTCTCAAGTGAAAAACAATTAGTTATAACTATATGTAGCAATCATCATTATGCTATCTTATGCATAATTAATGTTTTTTTGTAATTTATCAAAACTAAAAATGAAACGAAATTTTAAATTGAAGTTAACTAATTTAAAATGTCAACTCATTTAAAATTTAAAATTTGAGGCGCCTGGGTGGCTCAGTGGGTTCAGCATCTGACTTTGGTTCAGGTCATGATCTCACGGTTTATGGGTTCAAGCTCTGCATCGGGCTCTGCACTGACAGCTCAGAGCCTGGAGCCTGGTTCAAATTCTATATCTCCCTCTCATTCTGACCCTCCCCTGCTTGTAATGTCTCTGTCTCTCAAAAATAATAAAAACACATTGAAAATTTTTTGAAAAAAATAAAATTTAAAATTTATTTGGTTTTGGTATATTTCTGCAAAGAGTTCAGGACTCAAATGTGAATATTATAACTAAAATCAGACATATCTAAGCACTAATTCTACTCTAATTTCTATGTTTGTAGGGGTAAGCATTAAGTATATAAGGTAAGCACTTGTGTGGCTCAGTCGGTTAAGCATCCAACTTCAGCTCAGGTCATGATCTCACCATTCCTGAGTTCGAGCCCCACATCAGACTCTGTGCTGACAGCTAAGAGCCTGCAGCCTATTTCAGATTCTGTGTGTGTGTCTCTCTGTCCTTCCTCCATGTATGCTCTGCCTCTCTCAAGAACAAAAATAAATATTAAAAAAATATTTATTGAAAACAGGACATAAAAAGCTTTATTGCAAGAAAAGTATGCAATACTTTCATTTCCTTCTGAGGCAAATATCAAAAACACGGAAATTCATTTTTCCCCCCATTTTGACCAAGTACCATGACAGCTCTGTTAGGTGCTTGTAAAATTTTGCTGAGAATAAAAAATCTCTTAAGACTGACCTGGGAAGTATTTGGACCCAGTCATTAAACTCGCTTCTCAATATAGAGAACTGCAGTCCCCACTGTCCCTTCCTTGGTGTTGTTAGGGGAAGGTGCCACAAGGAGCTCAGAACAGGCTAGAAGTATGGCTTTCTTTAGTACACTGGGTGCAGAGCAATGGCAAAGTGAGAGGCGTAAATGAACACCAATGTGGTGACTGAGCGACTCTGCTTCATGAAGATCTGCTGGGAGAATGAATACACATGGAGTTGTAGGCCCTTGAAATTGAACTTAGAACCACCAAGTCCCAAGTAACTGGGTCACGTCCACTTGGTGATAAGTATAACTCGGTTTTAAAACCATCGATCTATATCAAGCTCTATTTGAACAAAACTAACCTAGGGTAAATCACACATGTTTAACCTGAAGATACATGTGAAAGATGGATGCGAATATGCTATCCAATATTTAACCTATTTTTTAAAATGTGGGTTTAATTCATTAGCATAAAATAAGCTTAAACATTTTCACATAAAAACCAATGATTTGCCAACTGCAACCCCCAATATCAATGCTAAGTCGAGTAAGATGATCCAGGAGATGATTCACATTCTACTTTCCCTCATATCCTGAAGAATGTAGGTTCCTATAAATTATTTTTTCAGGACTAAAATGAACAAAATTTAGAGCAGAGAGCCTTTCCTTATAAATGTTGAACACAGTACAAACAAGCAGAAATTGCTAGGTTATTTGTTCTAGGAAATACTCATTCCTAGAAAAAAATGAGCCAATTAAAACAACTAACTTATTAAGATAAGTGACTTGTTTACCAGTATTTGTTTTACAAGTTTTGGTTAAGTAAAAAAAGTCAGAGAAAGACAAATACTGTATACCATTTGCTTATCTGCGGAATCTAAAATGCCAATCTCACTAAAATAAAGTGGTAGCTACCAGGGGGTGGGGGGCGGGGGGTTAGTTTAGGAGGACAAACCTGCAACTAGTAAGTAAATAAGTCCTGGAAATCTAATGCAAAGTTCAGTGAATATAGACAAAAATAATGTATTTTAATCATCAAACGTGCCAAGAGACTAGGTCTTAATGATCTCTACCACTAAAAGAGATAATTACTTGATGTGCGAGTGGTGCTCAATAGAACAATGTCAACCATATCACAATATATAAACGCATCAACATTTGTATACCTTACATTTATACAAGGTTATAGGTCAAATATATTTCAATTAAAAAGAAAGTTAATTTTGAAAAATCTTAGTTCACTGTGCACACTAGGCAAGAACACTGATGAAAAGGACCCGATCAGAACCTGTTCATGTCTGGGTGGCTCAATCCATTAAGCACCAATTCTTGATTTCAAATCAGGTCATGATCTCAGGGTCATGAGACCAAGCCCTGGATTGGGCTCAGGGCTGGGCACAGAGTCTGCTTAAGATTCTCTCTCCTGCTCTGCCCCTCCCCAACTCATGTTAGACCTTTATATACACAACTCTCTATGAAAGGGACATAGCCAATTGTGAATTGCTGAGAACTGTCCAGATTGCGGACTCAACGCCGAGACCGTTTAGGAACCCTCCTGAGACAGATACTCGTGATGGCAGAAACAGCTCCTAAGAAAGACCTTAGCATCAAGACAATGATCGCAAAGTAGACACCTTCCATCTAAGACCCCAAGAATATTCCAGAAAACTGCAACTGGTGACTGGTTACATTTTGTTTTTTTCCACCCTATTTCCATCTTTGCTGCGAGAGTACTTTGCCTGGTCTTAAACACTTGAAACCAGCTGTCCAACTGCTGACCTTGAGCATTTTGCCCATCTTATTTTAACGTCTCTGCTTCTGACAGCTCTGAAGACTGCTATGGAGTCTGTTCCTTTGGTTTCATGTGGGCACTTCTGCCTCTGGTCATGGTGGCAGGCTTAAAGTTGTGATCTAAACCTTCCGTGGATATTCCTGCTGCAGGACCACGGTGGACGATCTCTGAAGCCTTAAACACTGCCCAGCTGCTACCGCTCCATCAAATGATCTCACAAGTAAGAGTCCGTTTGTGGGGGGAGGGGCATCTGACACCGCAAAGATCGGAACCACCACTACTAAAAACTCTGTAGCAGCCATGACACCCTGCACAGCATGAGCATCTGGGTTGATCACATCCCTCAGCAGTTAGAAGGCCTGAAGAGAGGAGTGAAATGAAAACTAGTAAGTTTCCCTACTCCTTTGTTAAATTATACTGGCATCAGATGAACTCTTTATCTCTAAAGAAAGCAGCACTGAATAGGAGTAGAGATTATTTGGCTATTTACTCCAGGAAATACGTGTTCCTGGAAAATGACACTATTAGTGAAATAAAATAGCACACTTGGCCACATTCATACCTTGCTCTCTACTTGATTTGAAACCTTGCCTCCCTGTGACCGCCATTTAAAGCAATTCTATGTTAAATTCTGCCCAACCCCATCCTTCCCCTTGCCTTAAAATCTCTACATTCAGACCCTAAGATTGTATTAATTTTCTCCTTTCATTAACAGTGCCCCTTAGCACTGTATTGTAACTTAAGCACCTAATATTATGGACAACTATTTATTAAATAAATGCATAGACAAATATGACTAAGAATTTTTAATACGCATTAAATTCCCACTGTGTATATACATACACAGAAATACATGTATGTGCACGTTTCTGATATACATTCTAAGAATTAGTATTTACATACATGAAACATAATACTAAAATCTATATATTTACATGAGTTTGTATATATATAAACTTTTTTAATTTTTTTAATATTTATTTTTGAGAGAGAAAGAAAGACAGAGCATGAGTGGGAGAGGGGGCAGAAAGAGAGGGAGACACAGAATCCAAAGCAGACTCCAGGCTCTGAGCTGTCAGCACAGAGCCCAATGTGGGGCTTGAACTCGTGAACTGGGAGATCATTACCGGAGCCAAAGTCAGACATTTAACCAACTGAGCCATCCAGGTGCCCCCATGTGGGCACACGTCTTTGAGACCACTATGCATTATTTGTGACACAGCATATATTTTCCAATTTGTATTTTTATTGTTTTCTATTTGTATGTGTTACATAAGAATATTCAAACAACTGAAAAATATCTAGGCATCCTTCATAACCTTACAAGCCATTATTTTAACACAAAATCTATATAAAATCAACTTATGCTTAAAGAGGCATTGGCAAAAATCATAATTACTGTCCACTCAATGGCTGAGTATGTGATATTAACCATTGTTAGTGAAAATGCCATGTAACTTATCTGACTCCCCAGAATAAAACTGCAGAGTATATCTATTTGTAATTATCTGTCAAATATAAACATGTTTTTTTTCCTTGTTTACCTCATCCTCAAAGCTATAAATCATTATTTCCTTTCCAACCGCTAATAATGCTCTATGCTATGAGGCTGTTCCAAGCAGCTGATGACTCGCTTTTGAATGTCCAGATTTAAGCTGGAATTTGGTTTATTGTTCTGCACCTGTGAGTTTCAAGCCAGTTAACTTTTTGCCCTGAAGAAATAAAATATTCAATTTAATATATTTGTGAAAAAAATCCATTGAAGCCACAAGCAATTCCTATGAGAGTTCTAAATATTCCTGGAGCATATTTCATAGTCCCTAAGCTATGAACACATATTAAGATATAGCAGCTTGGTAGAGGCGAGATGCAACCCTTATTCACATCTGTCAACTAATGGAAGACTAAAATGCTACAGCTGCCAGGGTAAATATTAATCACTCGAAAAAGGAAAATCGTATTAATCTCTTGTGCATGCTCTGTTTATATATGAGTGCTATTTATGCACCGTATGCTATGCTTTTGCTGAAATAACCCTGCCGTTGATAAGCCAGAGGGAAGTTTGTGATTGGAAACAAGTCATGCATTTACGTGAGTTAAAGTATTGGCATGCATTAGAGATAAAGAAAGGCCAGCTTTATTATTAAATGCAGAAAATCACAAATGTAATTGAAAACCAAAACTGTGGCTTTCCTTAAGTAGGGTGACAGAAAGGTGCAAATATGTAACTGAAGTTTCTTAAATAACTAACCTTTATTTTCCACCACAAAGAAAGCTGATTATTTGGTATTACAGTGAATTTCTTTCTTTAAAAAAAGCACATAATTGGGAGTAGAGATGGATTGTTTTTAAGTTCAGCTTGAAGGCTATATTTAGATATGTTTGAAAAAATCTTTTCAAACAAAAGGAAACAGTATCAGTCATCTTATAAACAGTACTGCCTCTGCTCCTTGATGCGACACAGTTGACAGTCATTCCTCCAAACACAGAAAGGAGAAGAAGCTGGTCTACCAGCGCAGCACTCTGCGAATCTTCTAGAGAGAAACTCCTCTGACTCCATGGAATTAGGCCCAGAAGCACCTGGCTCTTCTCTGCCCACTTACACATAATCAGCACCCAAAAGGCCAGTAAACACTAGAAGAGCCATGTTAGAAGTCATTTTGGAATCTGGTCCTCACCATTTAGAATCAATGACAAATCAATGTCAACTATTTCTTTCTATGGAAACCAAGTACTGGGAACTATTTTTTTTCCTTCCCAACACTAAAGCACAGGGGAAAGAAGGGACTGAGTTCTAGTTAATAACAAACGATCACATGAATGTCAATTTATGTTCCTAAAACCTAAGAAATAGAAAAGAATAAAATCAATAATGAGACAATGTAGAGAGTGGTAAGTCGAGAAGTTTTAACAAAGAGCTGATGGAGAATGGGTGAGTGGAGTTGAGGTGGGCATAGGGACACTGGCTTCATTCTACTGAAACGGAAGTAGTAGAGCTTGTGATGACACAGCGTTTGTCTTGAAAGTGCTAGACCAGAAGAGTGAAATTTGGGGCTCAGAACAAGGGGATAAATGTAAAGTCCTGTATATGGATTTTTAATAACCCCCAATGTTTTACATCCTTAACAAGCACAAAGAGAACTCAGGTTTCCAATTCCAAATTAAGAAGAAATTAGGAGTTCTTCTTTAAAGGATTTGCTATTAGGGGTGAAATATGCTTCAGACATGCTGAACTATTTCGGTCAGAGATGGATTTATATCTGATTACCCGAAAATATAAAGGGATCCATGGGGTCCACACTGACCATATTCATAGTTCTCAATGTGCTCTTCACGGCCTCAGTCTTAAATGTAAAGAAACAAGTAAGGAGAAGAGTGCATCAAAAGATGATTAACATAAGTAACAAAGTGAAAACAAATGAGAGGATAATACTGCATAGAAAACAAAATGTGATAATTAAAATGAGAAAATCAATAAAGGTTTGGAAGATGCTATTTAAAATACATCACAGAAAGTTGAACCAAAGGTCAGAGATAGAAAATGTAGAAAACAGAATACATCCCCAATGAAGCTCAGCACTTAAAGTTCCAGGGCGGAGTGCCTGGGTGGCTCAGATGGCTAAGCCTCCAACTCTTGATTTCAGCTCATGATTTCATGGTTTCTGGTTTGAAGCCCCACCTCTTTCTCTGCACTAGAGTGTACCTGAGATTCTCCCTCTCCCTTTCCGCCCTCCCCTGCTTGTCCTCCACCTTCTCTCTAAATAAATAACTTTTTAAAAAAAAAAAGGAACAAAAAAGAAGAGAACATAGAAGAGATGGGTATAAAAGCAGCACAAAAATCTCCACAGTAAAAAAAATCATATCAAAAGTATGATAGGAAGAAAAAAATCAGTCCAATACAAAGTGTAATCAAAAAGGTCTTGGGGCACCTGGGTGGCTCAGTCGGTTGGGCAGCCGGCTTCAGCTCAGGTCATGATCTCACAGTTCGTGGGTTCGAGCCCCGTGTCGGGCTCTGTGCTGACAGCTAGCTCAGAGCCTGGAGCCTGTTTCAGATTCTATGTCTCCCTCTCTCTCTGACCTTCCCCTGCTTGCAGTGTCTCTCTCTGTCTCTCGAAAATAAATGAGACATAAAAAAAAAATTAATAAAAAAAAAAAAGGTCTTGATGTTCCCATCAGCTTAACTAAACTTTAGACATGGTTATTTCTGGCTAGATATCCTAGACCTCCATTTTGATAGAGCATTCTGTTTAGAAAACTTGTAATTATAAATTCTTTCTTTACTCCTTTGAGAGACAATCTTCTCCCAGGATTTTGCTTTAACTTTTACAACCCATAAAGGTCTTAAAGCCCTGGAAGGCATACCTTTCAATGGTACCCATATAAGGAGACAGCACCCTTCTCTCCTTGGGGTGTTAAGGTGAGGGTAAAAGCCTAACAAGAATGATTAGTAAACGCAGAAGGTACAACAAACACATTGATCAACCTCTCCCCACACGGCCCTCCAGGACCTTTCCACTAGCTCATCCCAGGGCTTAAAAACTTTACCAACTTTCTTTCAGTACAATTCAAGCTCTCAACTTGCTATTGTCCTTGATAAAGTCTCTGTGCCTCTTTAACTTGTCTGGTGCAATTTTCTCTTGACAAGTGCATCATCAACAATTTTCACAATATCAGAAACAGAGAGAAGCTCTAAAATAACTCCAGAGAAAGGGAAGGATTGTCAGTGCTCTAAATCTCTATATTACTTTACTGCATACGGATAAGACGAGCAAGACTTTCAGGTTCTGAGAGAAAGAATTTTCAACCTCGATCTCCATCTTTTCCCAAACCATAAATCAAGGAATATAAATAGTTTTACAACCACAGAAGTCTTGTCTCCTTTAAACCTTTATTTTAGTAGTATTCAAACAAAAGTATTGGTTTGGATATTAGTGGGCTCTGCCTTGCATCAATTAAAATAGGTTTGACTTTATTTAAAATGAAGGGCAGGGGGCACCTGGGTGGCTCAGTCCATTAAGCTCAGGACTTAGGCTCAGGTCATGATCTCATGGTTCCTAAGCCCCACGTCAGGCTCTGTGCTGTCAGCTCAGAGCCTGGAGCCTGCTTCGGATTCTGTGTCTCCCTAGCTCTGTGCCCCTTCTCCACTCACACTCTTATCTCTGTCTCTCTAAAAAGGAATAAATGTTAAAAAAAAAAATTAAAAAAAAAAAGAAAAAGTAACCTCAAAATAAGAATTTACTTCTCTCTTACATATATACCAGGGCTGCGATATCAACAAAGACCCAAAACTCTTTAACCTCGGTTTCTTTCTCACACTGTGGTTATTTTGATACAAAACACCTTCTGGGCCTCTAGTCATTATATACTTATTCAAGATAACTGGATGAACAACAATAAACCTTCTCTTTTTAGAAGATATCTCAGGCAATTAACATACTGTTTCTTCTTATAACTTACTAAAACTTAGTCACATGGCCATAGCATGATACAACGGAGGCTCTAAAAATGTTGGCTTTCCAATGCTCAATTTAGGGTTCTGATATTAGAGAATAACAGTAAAATAGATATAATGAGGCAACTAATGTCTTTCATGAAATGGCACTCAAAGTGTTGTGTATTTAAAGACTAGAAAGACTACTGAGGTATGATAAGGGCATACAGTATAATAAAAAAAGTAATTTTAGAACCTATTTTAGTACCCCTCTTTTGAAACTGAACAGATAAAATGGACGAATTAGTTAATATACTAGAGATATGAGCAACACAAATCAAAAGGACATTTTAATTGGTATATAAAGACACAGAATAATTCCTGCAACCACGAGAAGAAAAACGCAAATTAGTTCCCAAGCACAGAGGAAACACAAAAATTGACTATATCTTTGAACACAAAGTAGTTTCATCAAATCCTAAATAAGGAATTCTATTTAAATCTCCCCAACAATCAATAGGACCCGGACCACATTCTCTTACCATTATGAAATTAAATTAACATTGATAAAAAAGTCAAACCCCAACACCCTTTCATGATTAAAACTCTCAGAAAACTAGAATAGATGGAAATGTTCTCAACTTGATAAAGAGTATCTTTAAAAACCTGTAGTTAACATTATACCTAATGATGAGAAATTCTAAAGCTTTACTACAAAGCTAAGGTAAAAGGCAAGGATGCCTCCTCTAACACCTTTTCAACATCATACTGGAAGGTCTAGCTAACCCAGGAAGAAAGGGCATACATAAAGGCATACAAAAAAGGTATACAAAGAAATAAAACTATTCACAGATGACATGACTATCTATGCAGAAAGTCCAAATTGACCAAAAAAAAAAAAAAAAAAAATCTTGGAATTAGTGGTTATAGCAAGGTTGCAAAATACAAGGTTAATATATGAAAATCAATTGCTTTCCAATACACCAGCAATACATGAAATTGGAAATTAAAAGCACACTATAGTTGATATTAGCACCGCCCCCAAAATGAAATACTTAGGTATAGATCTGACAAAATAGGTATAAAAATGTATTATCTTTCATCACTGACATGTCATTTTACTACATGTCAATGTCACTTCTTCCTAACTTTATCTATAGATTCAATGCAATACCAATCAAACCCCAATAAGTTATTCTGTGAACATCAACAAACTGATTCTAAAGTTTATGTGGAGAAACAAAAAGACCTACAATCGCCAACACAGTGTTAAAGGAGATGAAGTTAGGGGACTGACATTACCTAACTTCAAGACTTACCATAAAGATGTGGTAATGAAACGAGTATGGTACTGTTGAAAAAAATAGACAAATTTATCAAAGGAATAGAATAGAGAGCACACAAATAGACCCACCTAAATACAATCAATTGATTTGAACAAAAGAGCAAAGGGAGTATATGGGGCAATGAGTCTTTTCAACAAATGGTGCGAGAACTACTGGACATCCATCCACAAGCAACAAGATAAAAAATAAACCTCTCAACACAAATCATACGTCCTTCACAAAAACAAACTCAATATGTATCATAAACCTAAATGTGAAATGAAAAACTATAAAACTCTTAGAACATGGGAGAAAATCTAGCTAACAATGGTATGGCGATTACTTTTTTAAAGTCTATTTATTTGGGTGGGTGGTGAGTAGCAGACAGAGAGAATCCCAAGAAGGCTCCATGCAATCAGCACAGGGTAAATATGCAGCTCGATCCCATGAACCAGGAGATCATGACCAGAGCCAAAATCAAGAGTCATATGCTTAAATGACTGACACACCCAGGTACACCTGGTGATGACTTTTTTAGATACAACACCAAAGCTGCAGTCCATGAAAGAAGTAATTGATAAACTGGACTTCATTAAAGTTCAACACCTGCTCCGTAAAGGGCATTTTGAAGAAAAAGAGAAGAAGCCACAGACTGGGAGAAAATACTTGTGAAATACATACCTAATGAAGGACTGTTATAAAATATACAACCAACTTAAAAACCAACAAGAGAACCATCAACCCGATTTTTAAAAGCGGGCAGGGGAGCAAAGATCTGAAAAGTCATCTAAAGAAAATATTCAGATGACAAGCATATGAAAAAGATGCTCTACATCATAGGTCATTGGGAAATGCCAATTAAAACAATGAGACACCAGTACACACCTATTAGCATAACCCAAATTTGGAACACTAATACCACCAATGCTGGCAAGGATGTGAAGCAACAGAAACTCTTGTTCATTCTTGGCAGGAATGTCAAATGGTACAGCCACTTCAGAAAGACATGGTAGAATCTTAAGTGTGTATTACTAAGTCAAAGAAGCCAATTTGAAAAGGCCACATACTATTTGATTCCAATTATATACCATTCTAGATAAGGAAAAATTAGGAGAGGTAAAAAGACCAGCGGTTCCAGAGGTTGGGCGGGGGGAGAGGGAAGAGAATGAACAAGCAGAGAGAATTTGGGGGCAGCCCGAACACTAACACTATGATGGTGGATACAGACCACATAATACATTGATCCAAATTCATAAAACGTACAGGAGTGAGCCATCATGCAACCTTTGGGCATTTTGGGTCTTTAGGATATAGGTTCATCTACTTTAACAAATGCACCTTTTTGGTAGGGATGTGACAGTGGGGAGGATTTGCATGTGTCTAAGTAGGAGAGATATGAGAAGTCTTTGTACCTTCCCCTCAGTCTTTCTGTGAATCTACAACTACTATAAAATATAATAAAGTCTTATTTTAAAAAAAGTCAATCCCTATCTAAAATTAAAAACTACCATATTAAAAGTGTTCAATAGGGGTGGAGCCAAGATGGCAGAGAGGAAGGGAGCTCTGTAAACTCCGTCCACACCATTTATCAAACTGAGAAGGATATTACGTTCATCTGCAAGAGTAGAAGGAGAAAATATGAACTCCAGAAGGAATAGAACCTCAAGGATACCTGAATATATTCTCCTGTATCTCATCCTTACCTCTCCCCTAAACTGGTCATACACTTTTAAACGGTCTACTGTCCTTTGTTGTCTCCAACCCCCTTTTATATATATTTTTTTGTCTTTTCTTCTTTCTCTTTTCTTTTTATTTTCTCTTCTTCTCTTCTTTTCATCTCTTTCCCTCCCATTTTCTTTGTTTTCTTTCCCCCCTGTAATGGTGTTTCTTTGTTTGATTTGTCTGTGTGTATGTGTGCTTCTGTTCCCTCAGTGTTTGTCAGTCTGTTTTCCTTCATAGGACTACACCAAGAAACAAGCCAAAGTGTGCAAGAAGGCGAGTCCCAAATATTGCAGAGTAGGGAAA
>NC_043713.1:6743436-6779693 GCF_006229205.1 Suricata suricatta
GGGTTGAAGGGGAAGGGGGAGGGGGGAAAAGAGGTGGTGGTGATGGAGGAGGGCACTTAAGGGGAAGAGCACTGGGTGTTGTACGGAAAACAATTTGACAATAAAATATTATGGAAAAAAAAAAGTGTTCAATAGATGCAAAAATCTTAAATGTCTCCAGGACTATGCGGACTACGTATGTTTAAAACACTCTGTTGGGGCGCTTGGGTGGCTCAGTCAGTTGAGCATCTGGCTTCGGCTCAGGTCATGATTTCACAGTTCGTGGGTTTGAGCCCCATGTCGGGCTCTGTGCTGCCAGCTAGCTCAGAGCCTGGAGCCTGCTTCAGATTCTGTGTCTCCCACTCTCTCCGACCCTCCCATGTTCATGCTGTCTCTCTCTCAAAAGTAAATAAAACGTTAGGAAAAATTAAAAAAAAAAAAAGGCACTGTTGCCATAGGCCAAATATCAGAAAGTTGCAAATATATATACTTAGACAATACTGTGTTCTACAGAAATTTGGGGGTGGCTCTAGAGGTATAGAAAAATGAAACAAAATATAAATATATAAGGTTGAAACTGGAAAGAGGCTGCTCTTCCTTAAAGGAAATGCTAATGCCAGGAACTGAGAAGCAGGGACAGAAAGGGGGAAACAAGTATTATGCAATAAAAGGGGGGTGTGGAGAGGGAGCAGACATAGAACACCAGGCATAAGGTGAAGAAATTCAATGAAAACACTTAATGAAAAGATGACTAGGGAATAATTTGTGTCCATGTGAGGAGACCCAGGGGGGACCCTGACTCTCCCCGTGCTGTGGAGAAGCAGCACTGTCCCCGCTAACGACAGTCATGATGCGATACCACCACCAGCGAGAACAGTAATTGCAGCATCGCTGAGACTTGTATTAACGATGGACCCGATAACGTTCGGTTCTGGGATTCCAATTTCAAGAATACCTTTACAGACAGAAAACCTCCACGAGAAGAAATTGATACGGATTTATTCCAGCTTGGTAATATCAGCCGATCAACATCCCAGAAAAGACCAATCTTCTTTGGGGATAATCATCCTTAATTAAGGTGTTGTGGAATCCTACAGATGAAACTCATCCAAGCATGAACTTATTTTATCAGTTTTTTTATAATTCCTTTATATATGATAAAATAAAACTCCTCCCTAAAATTTCAGACATCAGCTCAGATTTAGATGGCCCCAAAATGTCAGAAATATCAGTTGGAATAAAAGAATACAAATACTCTGGGGGCGCCTGGGTGGCTCAGTCTGTTAAGGGCCCAACTTCGGCTCAGGTCATGATCTCACAGTTCGTGGGTTCGAGCCCCGCATCGGGTTTTGTGCTGACAGCTCAGAGCCTGGAGCCTGTTTCAGATTCGGTGTCTCTCTCTCTCTGTCTGAACCTCTCTTGTTCGCACTCTCTCTGTCTTAAAAATAAATAAATATTAAAGAAAAAAACAATACTCTGAAGGAAGTATTGAAACCATAATGGATAAAACATGCAGACAGGAATGCATAAAAGGGAAAATTCAACACTAAAGACGTTGGCGCGCCTTACGTATCCTATTCGACAATATACTGATAGTCCCAGGAGACACAAGGCGCCAAAGAAAGGCATATGGATCTGACAGCTGATAATGCTAACTATCCAGACATAAAACTTTCTATGTTCAAACCCTTTCATCAAGTATCTACTGAGTGCTACGTATGTTCTGTCTACAGGAGACATAACACAGAACAATGCACAAGAAAATAAAGCAGGAGAGACAGATAGGAGAGCGCCAAGATCCAAGACTCATGTCTGACTTTCCCTTCCAAAATCTGCAATGGCACAGAGTCTCCTTGCTCTCTTGTGAACATATCATTCTCCCAAATGCTTCACGACCTTGACTCTACATTCTATGCAATCCCTTCACAGATCTTCGTGACCCTACCTTCCAAGCACATCCAGGGTGTGGCTAGTCCCCAGCTGTCCTGGTGACTGTGCTGGCCTCCTCGCTGCCACCCTGCTGCTTCTTCCTTCCCCCTTAGCACCCATCTCTGCATGTGGAGAGTCCCTCCGGGGGGACAGGCTGCAGGTCTCCTTTATGAAGAACCCCAACCTTCCACCTTTCAGGGTCCTGTAAAACCCCACACCTTAAGTGGCCCTGTTAACTCTTGGTCTTCATTGTCTGCTACAGTGCCCCCCCCCCCGCCCCCGCCCCGTTCCGTTCCCTTGCACAATATAGGTCAGCTGTTTCTACAATGTTCCAGGCATCCTCTGGTCTGGGGGCCTTTATTCTGGATGATCCTTCCTTCCAGATGCCTTTTGTGGCTACATTCCCCTACGTATTCAAGCTTATACTGAATTCCTCCACCTCAAGGATATGGACAGTGACCACCCACGAGTTAACATTTGAAGTTTTCTACAACTTCCAATGGCCTATATGAGCTCTACATTTTTGCTACAGAAGTCATTAATTCTAACATGCTCTAATATTTACTACTAAACTTACTGCCTACCTCCCACTAGAATGCATGCTCCAAGAGTCAGAATACCCAGCTACAATAAATAATGAAGAAAATCCTGCTTTACCTAATTTACTAGAGAAAAACCTAAGACACAGGATGCAGGAAATCAAAAGAATCTTAAGAATTTATTTTTTCCATTATTTATTACAGTTTCATTTATTATCAATTGATCATAAACAACTGAAAACAGCCAGTTGGGGACCAAGCAAATTATAGTTCCTGCATACAACAGGAAATCATATCTTCATTAAGAAGTGGCAGGCAGCTCTAATTAGAGCACACACTAACCAAGATTTATCGGTTGCCACAAATTAATAGGTAAACAAAGCAAAGTGTAGAGTAATATGTATCGTATGATACAACTCCGTGTGTCTATAAATCATCTGGATCTATTTCTGGAATGAAAAACAGGGACCTTGTAACACTAGTGGTCTTCAGGGTGAGCCAAGTTAGTGACTGGGGGACAGTTAAGGAAAGAAGGCTATTCTTCAATGTTACACTTCGCAAATTTTGTACCATATGTAAGTGCTCTATAACAATTAAAAGTAACTATTAAAATATGCAACAAAACCTGGGCAGAAGTCTAGCCCTCTTCAGTTTATATATTAAGTTGATAAATATAAAAGACTAAAAAAATGATATTATGCTTTTTCTGGAAAAGTAGTACTTTTCCAGCTGTATGAAAAATGACTATCCTGAATTTCACCAAGGTATCCTGAGTACTCTCTGGCCACACCCGCGCCCTCCTAGGAACAGGCCATGATGTATGCTTTCTCTCTCAAGCATCAGCAAACGACTTTCTCCTACCTCGTTAGCTGTCTTAGGGTAACAGACCTGCACGTGTACATGTCTCTGTGTGTGTGTGTGTGCATGCACCCACTCATACACATCCTTTTAACCTTAGGACTTTCTGGTTATACCCAGCTTTGTAAATTGTGTGCTTCATGTTTCCCCACAAGGCTTTGACTGTGTCCTTCTCTTGCTCAGTGTGGCACGTGACCATTATCCTCTAAGACTCTATTCTGATGTTACCGTCTCCATGCAAAGCCCTATGCAAATTGACTTTGCACAGCCTCCGTCCTTGTGAGACTCCCTGAAAATCTATCACGGAAGACCTACGGCACAGAACAGAGCATGGCAGAACGGAACAGTGTGCCTACATTCAGAGCAGACAGTGTATCTGCTCTGACTATGAAGGGCCGAGTTTACTGTGTCAATGGGACGCTCACCTAAACACAGTTTACTTCTCTTCCATCGAGAATAAGGCACGTGTTTATTACTCATTCATCCCAACCACTTAGGCCTTAGACGCAGTCTTTAATTTCAGGACAGTTGTACTCACTGACCTAATCACAGCCTTCCTTTTATTTTTTTAAATGCCAAAAAGACCCCTGGAGGTTTTCACTGGGGGCACACTTCTGGGGCTCTTCCCTGAATTCCAGAACTCTCGCCTTACACATGCTGTTGTTGTTGTTGTTTTAAAGACCTCACTCTCTACTTTCCGAGACAGCAGACAGACAACGTACATGTTCACTCTTCAGTTTGAATGCAAGATGGGAAGAGTGGCCAGCAAGCTGTCAGGAAACCCGAGTTCTTGTGACAAGACCCTGTCGCTGGACAGTCACACCTCGAGAAAGTTCTTAAAAACCCTGGGTCTCTAAGTGAAAGTCAGTCAGTCAACTTCATTCCTATTCTAGGACTCTAAGTTCTAAAATTCCAGGGACATCCACATGGGCGTTTGCACGTGATGATGATGTAGTTGGCCCTTAGGGGGATCTACTGGCTTACAAGGCTCCTACAACTAAGTACCGCAAGCCAAATGGCTTTGAAACAAGAATTTTCTCACAGTTCTGCAGCTAGAATTTCAAAATCAAGGCATCAGCAGGGCCACGCTCTGTCTGAAGGCGCTGGGAGAGAATCGCTCCCGTCCTTCTTCCTGGATCCTGGTGTTGCCTGTAATCTTCGCTGTTCGCTGGCTTGCAGACACCGGCCCTCAGCTCTGCCATTCTCCTGTCCCTGCCTCCTCTTCAGGACACAGGTCCTACTGGAGAAAACGCCCAGTGGCCTCATCTCCACTCACATCTTCGCAAACAAGTAAGGGCAGAGTGGCGAGTCCCGGGACATGGCTTCTACATATTTTGAGGGGTAGACCATTCGCTGCGCACAAGTGACACCGGAGACTTTCCCGGACGCGCACGCCTCATTCCAGACGCTCAGCAGGTGATGCGGTTCACCAATCTACTATTCAGAGAAACTGAAATACAGACAATTAGAACTTAGAAACCTAAAATGCCACAGTCACGAAGAGTTTCTCAAAGTACATTATCTGCCATGCCTGTGCATTTTATAAGAAAAATAGGGTCTTAAAAATATTGCTTCTTCAGGAAAATATATTGAAACTGAAACATAAAAATAAGGAAGATCCCACATCAGATATTATTGCAGGAAATTTGAAATCTGCCTCACACATAATACCTGAGGAAACAATTGACTTTCATTAACAAAATTACAAAACGTGTAACGTTTCCATGATAAAACCGTAAAGAATAGTTTACAGTCCCTGATAAGGCAATACCTGCTACTAGAAACAGTCCACGAGGGAAATTCAGATTTACATAAACACATTGCTACCTCAGCAAAGTCGTCTCAAAGCATGCTAATTATAATGTTTATTAGACCTTATTAAGTAATTGTTAAATTAACTCATTCCCGTATTTCCAATCATGGAGGAAATGCTCAGTGGACGTGCGGTCAGAGAGGCCCTGGGCACGCAAGAACACAAAACAGCCGCGGCTGCTCTGCCAACGGCCTTTGCAGGAGGAGATCTGTGAGTGCCAGAGACGCCAGGCCTGAGCGCGGACAAGAAGGCAAAGTGCGCCTCGTGCCGGCATGAGGCTCCACCTACCTTGTCGGCGGGTAAAATCAGCAGCCTCTAGCGGCCTAGCCACAAATCTGCCTCCCCATTGCGCTCCTGCGGATAAGCCCTTTGAGCCAAAAGACTCAGCTTGTCGAACAGACTTGGCAGAACGCCGGGCTCTGGGCGGTGGGTTTCAGCTCCCTGCCAGCCCGCGGAATCGTTCCAACAAGCCGATGGCACGCCGCAGTGAGAACCAGGCGTCACCCCACCCGCTTGACGCTACAGACACCGCCTTCTACACAGCCCCGGGGTGCGCCTTCCGTTCCCAGGGACAACCCTTGTGCGGTCCTACATGGCAGGTAGCGTCCTGCTTCCCACGCTGTGGACTCACGTGACTAATCACCCTGCTGTTCTCCTCTGGCCCAAGGCAGGTGTCCGTATTCTGCTGTCCACATTTACCCGAGGGCAAGAACGCCTTCTCCACCAGTGGGGTAAAGAGGAAGCAATTAAAACATACTTTTAGGGGCACCTGGGTAGTTCAGTCAGATAAGCATCCGACTTTGGCTCAGGTCATGATCTCACAGTTCCTGGGTTCAAGCCCTGCATCAGGCTCTGGGCTGACAGCTCAGAGCCTGGAGCCTGTCTTCGGATTCTGTATCTCCCTCTCTCTCTGACCCTCCCCTGTTTCTCTCTCAAAAATAAAACATTAAAAAAAATTTAAAAACATACTTTTAGTTAAATGACTATATAACAGAGAACCCTTAGAATCCCATAGCGTCCCCTGGGTACTTAGCACTTATTGGACCACGTCCTGATCTCCAGGGGCAGGACATAGAAGCAGTCACCTGTGCAGGACCATCTTCTCATGAAGTCACATAATACACCAGGACCTAAACATCACTCTACCATCTGATGGGCAAAAAGGAAGCTAAGTGGCCTACCTGTTTAGAAATAAGTTCTGTTTATAGTGACCTAGTAGATTAAAGTATGAACCAAAACTTAGAGGCCTTGAAGGAAAGAAATTTAAGCCAAAGTATGTACTTGTCCCATAAACCAAATATTTTTAGGAATATTTGGTAACAACTAGCATCTAATCCTTTGCAGAACCCATTTTAGCTCCTGTCTACACCTCTACAACCCATCTCCAGGAAGCAAACAGAATCACCTACATTGCTAATATGACCACGTCACACCCCTGCTTGACTTCATTCCAGCCCGTTCCGTCCCCTAAGTATGAACTCCTAAGTACCAAGTGCACAGTCTTCAGTGACCCGACTCCCAGTCCTCCTCCTTCAGCCTCCTTTCTCACTACTGCCAGTGATTTTTTCCCTTTTAGGCAAAGACTTGAGCATATAGACAGCCTGAGGGGAAACACTGAGTGGAGAGGAAGAAGTTAAATATATATGAGAGGGGGGATGAATAGTAGAGTGACAGTCTGGGAAGAGGTGGAGGTGGGCTCGAGGATTTCAAGAGGAAGAGCCGGAGCATAGGTGAGGTAAGGGCTGAGAGAAATTCATCTCCATGCAGCAGTGGAAAAGCAGCAAGATTCTCACTGAAAGCCCTGCTATCCTCACTGAAGCAGGAAGAAAGGCCATCTGCATAGGCTGAAGGGGACAGGGAGCAAGTTGGAGTTTTGAAGGGTAAAGCAAAAACGTGGGACATTTATGTAAACAGAAGGCAGGTCTTACCAAGGGCTCTGCGAGGAGCAATCCGAGGCAAGGCTCTGATCTGGAGGGCCATGTGCTTTAGCCAACCATAACTCCATCACCCAGGAGGTGGGCTTTCAGGGCAAGGACCTGCAATTCCTTCATTTCTCCAAAGTTATAGTTAGCTGGCTATCCAGGAAAACGTGGTTTCCAAGAAAATTGATAAAAACATAGTTCATATCAATTGAAGAAAGAATCGTGGTGTGCACAGGTGAACTAAAGGAAAGAGTAGGTGGGAGTTGGAAATAATGGAAGTTCTAAAGAGCAGCGATCTCTCTGAAGTCCAATATCATATGGAGACCTGACATTTGGGGAAGGTTTTGCTAATAGACTTAAATCTATTTACCACTTATGAGATTAGAGTATTTCTAAAGGATAATTTCTAGTACCAGAATTTTCCATAATTATAGCCAGAGTTGAAATAATGAGATTATGAAATTGTTTCCTAATCTCCAGTGAATGTTGGGAGTATTACCACTTAGGATATTTTAAGTGGTAGCAACAACTATGAATCCTGGAGAATTATTGGTTCCTGTATCTGAAAACTTTTGTGATGGTGGTGGCTTCATGGATGTAAGGGCTCACGTGGTATTTTAAAGCTTAGATTTCTTGATTTTCAATGTTCTGAGAAATCTAATCTTTTTAAATGTTTTTTAAAGTTTATTTTTGTTTTTAATCTTTTTAATTTTATTTATTTTTGCAAGACAGAGAGACATACAGAGAGCATGAGCAGGGGAGGGGCAGAGAGAGAAGGAGACACAGAATCTGAAGCAGGCTCCAGGCTCTGAGCTGTCTGCACAGAGCCTGACGTGGGGCTTGAAGCCATGAACTATGAGATTATGACCTCAGCCAAAGTTGGACACTCAACTGAGCCACCCAGGTGCCCCCAGAAATCTAATCTTTATAATATCCAGTAATTACACTACTAGGTATTTACCAAAAAAAAACAACAAAAAAAAAAACCTAATTCAGAGGCATACATGCACTCCTATGTTTATTGCAGTATTATTTACAATAGCTGAGACATGAAATCAGCCCATGTATCCATCAATTAATCAATAGATTAAAAAGTAATAATGAGGCACTTGGGTGGCTCCGTCAGTTGAGCATCCTACTTCAGCTCAGGTAATGATCTCATGGTTTGAGAGTTCAAGCCCCACATTGGGCTCTGTGCTGACAGCTCAGATCCTGTGTCTCCCTCTCTCTCTGCCCCTCCCCTGCTCATGCTCTGTCTTCTTTTCTCTCAAAAATAAATAAATAATATTTAAGAAAAAGGAATGTTGTTGGTGTATAATAGAATATTATTCAGCCATCTAAAAAAATGAGATCTCATTTGCATGGACACAGACGCAGCTAGAGTATAATGCTAAACAAAGTAAGTCAGAGATAGACAGACACCATATGGTTTCACTCATATGTGGAATTGAAGGGAAAAAAAAGGAAAAAGAAAAACCAAGAAACAGACTCAACTACAGAGAACATGCAGATGGTTACGCAGAGGGGGAGGAGGGATAAATGAAACAGGTGATGGGGATTGAGGAGAGCACTTGTATTGAGGAGCACTGGGTGATGTCTGGAATTGTTAAATATTGTACACCTGAAGCTAATAACACTATACTAACCATACTGAAATTAAGGTTTTTAAAAAATAAATAAAATGACTATAAAAGACAATTAGATTTCTCTTTATCAAGGAGTTCTGCTTTGCTATTATTGGCATGACTTAAGTTCAGGTTCCATGTGAGAGCAGAAAGTCTGCAGCATCTCCAGTTATGGATCATATTTTACACAGGTCTGGCAGGAAGCAGCATCAAATGAAAGCCCTAGAGTGCGCTATCATGGTGTTCAACCTAAAAACAACATTGTTTCCTGAGAGGTGAGGCTAGAGATAGACCACATCATGCTCCATTTCTGGGAAAGGATGAGACCTCCTCAAACCCCAAATTTTGAGATTGGGGAAGACATAGATCCACATATGGAAATTAGAGTATGTCAAAAACAAACAACAAAAACTAAGAGTAATGAATGATGAGCAAATTATGTCAAGTCACAGGCACTGTATAGTTTTTCATAGTCACAACCATGGGATACAAGCCCCAAGATGAGGACATGGAGTGATTTAATCAGTTGTGTGGCTCCTGTAACATAGGAATTTATGACTTCCTAATCCTCCACATAACCTCAACTGGACCAAATACGTGCTCTACAAATTGTCACTTTTGTAATCCCATTACAGCACCATTTCTGTTTCAGATTAGTTGCAAGGAAGACAAACCAGCACTACATACTTTAAACAAACAGCAAATAAATTGAAAGGAATTCTTAGACATCAACCAATTATTTTTGGAAACCTAAAAATTCAGTCTCAAAAAAAGGACAAGGATAGCGGCAATTTTGGATGTTGGTTACGGAACTCATCTTCACTTTCATCATGGAAAAGCAAGATTGAATGAGCTCTAGTCTTTTTCAATATTTTGTGTGTCTCCACTCAAGATTTAAATTCCAGGGAAAAAGCATTTGGTTGGTTTAGCTTGAGTGATACAGATCTTGGCTACAGGAGAGGTGGGAATATTTTTTTAAAAATCACATTAGAGTAATCTAAAGATTAAGAAGATGCTGTATGTATCAGGAAACCAAAACGAAACACGGCAGGTCAAGGTAGTAGTGTAAGGGGTCATGTGGGTGGCTCAGATGATTAACCATCTGACTCTTGACTTGAAGTCAGGTCATGATCTCACATTTCACAGGTTCAAGCTCCACACTGGGCTCTATGCTGACGATGCTGTTGAGCTTGTCTGGGATTCTCGCTCTCCCTCTCTCTCTTCCCCTCTGCTCCTGCCCCCTCCCACCTCAAAACCAGTAAGTAAAAGTAGTGGTGTGAGAATCTGCTGATGGGAGGACAAGGAAGCAGAGCACAGTGGTAATCAATTCCATAAAATCTAAGTGTGTCCAGTCAACATGTTGCACACTTTAAATTTACACAACATTCATCTCAATTACAGCTAAATTTAAAAAAATGGAAATAAGAACTCAGCAAGAGAAAGAAATCCACAAGAACAAAAAGTGAGCAGAGAGAATGGTAAAGAGTATAAGCCTCCAAGGAGAATGGGCACAACCACAAAACTATTGCTGGAATTATTACTGAGGATTAACATAGAATCTGAAGAACACAGGGAAGCCAGGGAAGTAAATGTTAAGAAAAAAAAAAAAAAAAAAGACATTAGTGATGGCTCCAGAGGCCTGTGGTGTCCAAGTGGCAGAACTAAGGTTTGTCTAGGAAAGATGGATGGAAAGAGAACGGTCTGAAAGAATGAGAATGATCAGAGGTTCAAGTGACGGAGGTCTGGTTTTGTGGAACCCCGGGAAACCCCGGTGAAAAGGAGGAAAAATTGCAAGACATCCCTGGATCAATAAATGTCTTAATGTCTTGTGAGAGGTGACTGATACATTCAGCACGAGTGCAAGACACTACCCTGGATTTCAGGGCTCTCTGTTCTAGCGTTTCATCACTGGTGAACAGACCTTTCTGCTCTAACGGAAACGCTCTATAATCAGTGCTGTCCAACATAGTAGCCATTAGCCATATGCAGCTAGTGGGTATGTGAAATGTGGCTGCGGTGACAAAGGAATCGAATTTTGGATAACATTACAATTAAGGTTAAATATACATAGCCATGTGATGAGAGGCTTCTGTCAGCAACAGCACAGCTCCGATGGCAGGATCCTAGGAAATAAATGCTGACATACACAGAATGGAATAAAACGTGTTAAGGGGTAAAGCCTCCAAATGTTGTCAACAGTTATTTAAAACAGGCTTTGGATTTCTACTTCTATGAATAATAATTCAAAGATCATAAAATCATAAAAATATTAAAATCATCAACATTCCCACAGGTGGCTTGATAGGTGACTGCATCTTAGAACATACCCTAAGCTGGCTAGACCTGGCCTTCACAGGAGAGGGGTCAAGGTCCAGATGGAGGAGAAAAACACCTTCCTTGGGGGCAGGCACAGCCCTGAAGCTGACGACAGGTGCTCCACACTCAGGCGGGAGGCTCTGCCAGAAAACGACTGAGAAATTCTTCAACTAGGTTTCTTTCTCTAAGTGCCTTGTGGAAATGATTTCTTTAATACAAAAGTAACCGAGGGGCACCTGGGTGGCTCAGTGGGCTAGGGGTCTGACTTCGGCTCAGGTCGTGATCTCGCAGTTTGTGGGTTGGAGCCCTGCATCGGGTTCTGTGCTAACAGCTCAGAGCCTGGAGCCTGTTTTAGATTCTGTGTCTCCCTCTTTCTCTACCCCTCCCCCACTCAACCTGTTTCTTTCTCAAAAATAAAAAAAAAAAAAAAGAAAGAAAGAAAGAAAGAAAGTAACTGAGGATTCCTGGTACTCATTTCATGCCTTCAGCCTGTCAGCTATTACTCATACCCGTTTTGTTAATAAGCAGAGCCACCAGACAAATTGGGATAGGCCCACCTACCAGCTTAATTCAGATAAAACGGCTTCACAGGGGAATTTTTAAGCGAGCATTACAGAGGTCACCAAAGAACTGAACATACCACAGCTGTAAAGAAATGTAACACAGTTCATTTCACTTCTCTTTTTAACCAGCTGAAAGAAAGATCTAGGGAATGTTTTCTCAGACATGTTCTTATGCACTGGTCTTTTTGCTAAACAATACATATTGATACCCTCAAGGAACATCAATGCAACAGTAGGAGGGAGGCTCCATTATTATGTTCACTTTAGAGAAGTGGTAGCATACCCAAGGTCAAGAACTTGGGGTAGAAGGACAAGGATTCAACAGGAAAGTCCGGTTCTAGAGTCTTTGCTTTTCAACATGCAGTATTTAACCGTGACATTTACGTTTAGTGGGCTTCTCTAGGATAAGCAGTCAACAACTTAGTAAAGTTTCAGTTCCCCGTCAAGTCCAACACTAGTCAGTTTTAGGATAATGATGTGCTAGGCTACTTTGTGGAATGGGGTGAATAAAGACACCACTGTGAATAAAGTACATGCTTTTCATTGCAGGATACCCAAATTCTTCATTTTGAAGATAATGCTTTCACAGTCTTGTCTCCATTTTTTGTAGTAATGAACCCTATGTGTTCCCAGGTATACACAGGCCGTGGGTCAGCTGCCCTCAAGATATTTGACCTGCTTATCAAATTGCCCACAGGAGGGGGAGGGGGAAGGGGAAGGGGAGTGATGGTCGTGGAGAGGGGCACTTGTGGGGAAGAGCACTGGGTGTTATATGCAAACCAACTTGGTAATAAACTATATTTTAAAAAATTGCCCACAGTACTCGTCCCTCTTTCTTCATTGATGTCATTACATGTACAATTTTTATTCTATTCAAGATTTAAATTCCCTAAGTATGGCAGCCTTGACTGTTGAATTATCACTTACTCCTCAATGCCCAGTACAGTGCTTAGACAGACAGGGGTCTGATTGTGAGTTGACGGAATGGGTATGTTAGCTAACTAGAGGTATATCACTCTTCAATCCCTACAAGCCATATGCACTGATGAAGTGCAGGGTTTGGAGTTGGAAAAAGTATTGAATAATTTACAGCTTATTAGAACTATATAAGGTATCTCAAATATGTAAGACACTACCAGCCATTTATGCTCTTTTAATCAAGAGTAAGAGATAAACAATTGTGATGATCTTTTGAGGTTTGTAAAAAATTATGGAATTTAAAAAATATCTTGATAAGTCCCTCTTGGGAAGGCAGTGGCTGATAATTTAGAGCAGGAATTATGAAGTAAATGCTTAAATGTGGTCTCTCAGAAAAAAAAAAGGGCATCCTCAACAGAAGGACTGCCATGGACATAAGTGTAGGGAGGTAGGACAGCATTGCAGACTCATGCAAAGACTGTCCAAAATTATTGAAGCTGAGATGAAGAAGAAGAAAGCAACCTAAGAGTATAGACATTGATAATGCTCTGGGGCACCTGGGTGGATCAGTCGGTTAAGCCTCTGACTTCAGCTCAGATCATGATAGGTTCGTGGGTTCAAGCCCCGCGTCAGGCTCTGTGCTGACAGCTCAGAGCCTGGAGCCTGCTTTGGATTCTGTGTCTCCCTCTCTTTCTCTACTGCTCTGTCTCTCAAAAACAAACACTAAAAAAAAAACCTTTTTAATAAACATTAAAATTTTTTTAAGATACTGACAATAGTCAAATCATAGAAAGCTTATAAACTATGCTCAAAAGTTTAAATTTTGTACAATGAATCAGTATTTTCTAAAATGTTTATTGAAACAATCCCAATAGAAGCTAAAGATTTAATAAATAAATTATGGAAGTGCTACATACTATGTCTGCCTGGATAGTCACAATGCACATGATCTCATTCAAGGTACCTATCAATCCTGCAATTAGTGAGTGTAACTCAGAATTTCACAAATGATTTATGAAATGTCTGGGTGCACATACATTTGTATGAAATCTCCATTAGCAGCTCCATGTGATAATCTTTGTGAATCACTGTAGTAAGCAGGGGAGGGTTTTAAGCCAGGGACCATTTCACATATCAGGAAGGTCACTCTGACCAAAAGGAAAAATGAAGTAAAAGAAAATGAGTTTGGAGGTGGGAAAAACAGCTAAAATATTAGTGTAGGAATGAGGCAATAGACACAGGAATGCAAAAACAAAAGCAAATTTGGGACACAAAGGAAAAGATCACGGCAGCTAATTTGATATGGGGAGTTTGAGCAATGGAAGTGAACATGTTTTCCCAGGTTTCTAGGCTTGAAAAGTGTACAGCATTAACCAGGAAGAGAAATGGGCTTTGTTAGAAATAAAACAAATATGCATTTATTCATAGTAAGTTACCATGGGGCATTTAATTAGAGCCATGCAATAGGCAACTGATAGGTTTCATTCGTACCCCTTCAAGAATTGCAATTCTAAGTGCAGCTACATATTCCGTCGTTTAATGATCATTCCACCAGATATAACTCCTGGAGAACATGTAATGTATGCTTAATTTTTGTGGGGAACAGGATTCAAGGGGCAGAAACTTTTTATTGAGGATTAGCTACAGACAAAGCTTATGAACCCACAAAACTCACAGGTTGGAAATTAATCCCCATTTCAGTGGCATTTGGAGGCAAAGCCTTTGGGAGCTGATGCGGTCATGAGGATGGAGCCCTCATGAACGGACCCCAGGGAGCCCTTTCGCCACGCAGGGTTTTAGTACATCGACTGCCGTCTATGAAACAGGGAACAAGGTCCTCACTAAGCACCAAATCCACTGGGCACCTTGTTCTAAAACTCCAGCAGAGAAATTCCATCGGTTCAAAGCTACCCAGCCTATAACATTTTTATTAAAGCAGCCCAATCTAAGACAGTACAATAACGTATGTTGTTGTTTCTAATAGAAGAGAACACCTTCATCTCCTTCCAAGCGAGCGAGCAGGCAGGAACCCCTCAGTCCTAGCACAGACAAGGAAGGGCTGCGTTTGGGGTGCAGGCTAACAAGAGTCAGTGCACCTCGGTCTTACCGCTATTTTAAGAAAAGGACTCTCCAGAATTCTCACTGGAGACTCACAGCCATTTGTCTCTCCATTGCTTGTGGCTGCCAGAAATCCACTCTGGTTTATGATCTCCCAGCCTCCGTCCCTGAACCTCATTAGTGTTAGACAACGGGCTGAGGTTGGGACAGACTGCGTGTGTGTGACGCTGCTCAAGTCTCCAGTTTGAGAGAGGCCCAGTCTGTGGTCTTCTGTGACAACAGCCTGAATGGACGACAGCAGATTCCAACAGGACAGTAAAACCAGCAGTTTGGCTGCAGTGTTTAAGGGGGAGAAGCAGTGGTGTTAAGCCATGCTGGTGCTCTGTCCTATCTTCATGCAGAGGGTGAGCTCAGGCAGGCATCACAAGCACACCGTGTAGTGATACACACCTTTCCCAGATGCAGATGGAGATCAGGGATGAGAGCATGGTTCACAAGGGAACAAACATTATAAAAATCTCATCGCTTCTTCACACCTACCATAATGTTCTATGTTCTCTTCATTCCGGGCCTAAGGGTTCCTTCTCCTAGCAGGTGTCCATCAAGAGGCTCTGGAAACCAGACACAGAAGGAGCCAAAACAAAGGACATCTACCATGTGTACCGTGGCTAGCTCTGGGCTGTAGGAGACTCAAATAAATGTGGGCTTTCGGTTTTCTAGATCATCCGAGTGGAGGTCAGCAAGCTGGAGAAGGACAAGGATTTGGAATAGGAGACACAGTTAATAATAAGGACTGTTTAGTTGGTAGGAGAACCTTCTGCCTTTCCCTTAGGAAACAAGGTGTGGTAGTGGTAATTTAAAAGATGCAAATGTGTAGACAAGCGACAAATGCCCATCAATCCTACCAACATGATAGACTGATAGACGTTATACCTAGCTACAACGGGCACGTGTGGGCAATTTCCTTGATGTACAGAGTTCCTGGTAGGACTCCTTCACGGATAAAACTTTTTCAACAGCAAAATACGATGGAATCATAACCAAGAAAATGAAAATCCACCAAAATATTAGGTGAGTGTCCTCTTAAAAAACCACACCAAACAGGTCTGGCATCTAATTAACACAGGTTGCACATTTAATATATCTTAAACTATTATCATATCCTAGAGTAAGGAAATACTTTAGAAGCCTATAGAAAATACCCAGTATTTTCAAAAAGTCATTTAAGTATTTTTTTCTAGTTCTCGAAGTTACTACCTACAAAGACATCAGTAATACTACAATAAAGACCCACCTTACTCCATTATGGCTTCATTTCAATCTCAGTAAATTCCAACAACCCTACCTCTAAAAAAATTTTTAAAAAGGTCACATTCTGAGGCACTAGGAGTTAAGACTTCAATATAACTTTTATGGGAATAATTCAACCCACAACAGGCATCTTATTAGACTATTACTTGATCTATGTAACAGACAAAATTTTGTATCTGATGGGCAGAGCCTGGGAAGATGGTGGACTAGGAGGATCCCAAGCTCACCACACCCCAGCGATACACAGAGGTAACAACCACAACAGTGCAGCTAACCCGACAAACAAACTAAAGACTGAAAAAATGGACTCTTCAGAGTTTTAGAAAGGAGGCCCCGTAGAAAAATGGCAGGCAGGACAGAGTCCTGGTGAGAAACTAAATGAATCCAAACTAACCACCATGAACACTGTGAAGGAGACGAACAAATCCTGAACCAGGTTCCCAGACCCACACTGGGAAGACATCAGGCTTTGAAACCAAAAGTGTTTGACATTGGGAGTTTTTACAGTCAAGGGGCTTAATACCAGGACCTTTGAAAGTCAACAGGCTTGGCTCTGGGAGAGCCAACTGCAATAGGAAACAGGGTTCCCCGCCCTGTAAGAGACGCCATAACAAACAACTCTCCAAGATACAGGACAGAAGCAACAATTTAAAAAGCACCTGGGGTAAAGAGGAAGATTTTGTTTACTAACAACTCTCAGTGATACTTAGAAATTCAGTGACCCAGGCTTTACTGGTATCCAGTGCATTTCCATAGTTACTATTCCACATTTTGTGTTTCAAAGTCTGCAAGTCTCCACTTTGTCTCGAAGAAAAAAATCCCTCTTTCTTACTTAAGAATGTTTTATCTTCATCCTTGTCATTCGACTAAAAAACCATGGCAAAATACCTGAAAGAATGAGCAGTACTCCCACTAACTTAAATTTCCAAAAGGCAAATGATAACCTGACAACCAGAGTCAACACCCTTTATGCATTCCTAGCCTCTTGTGAACTGTGGCATTTCACTTTTGATGAAGTTATTTTTCCTATGTTTTTTTTCCCTAAGTGTATAGATCCAATAAGGAAAACTCAACCTCACTAGGTATTTCAAATAGATAAAATATAATTCAGAGGATTCATTACACAATGTGGGAAGGCTTGCCGAGGAGGAACAGTAGAATGCAGTGGCAACAATAGAAAAGAGAAAAAAAGAGCTACTGATACCAGAATAGGAGGAGTCACCAGGGTCTAGGAGCTCAGAGCAAGGGCCCTGAGAGGTGGATGCTTAGATCTTCAAAACCCCATGCAGCTGGAGTCCCTGCCTCTATAAGGAGGCACCATATGGCTGGTGCCCAGGATGCCGAAAGAAGCTGGGGTTGGGGTTAGAGTGGATAAGAGCTAAATATTTTTGTCACTAAAGTAACACTGACAGAAATTGAAAAAAAAAAAAAAAAACAAGAACCCCTTCTTCTCTTTCTACTCTTCCAATATTCTCTAGTGCTTTCCATTAACAGAACCTAATAGCATGCCATTTGTCAAAGAAATCCAGGAAACATTTGCAGAGTCCCAGCCTCATCACTGCAAAGTTGAGCAGAGGAGTGTGGGCTTGGACCAAAAAGACGATAGTTGAATTAGTGGCACAATATGCCCAAGAAGTTCTGTATTCCAGGCTGAGATGCACCATTGTTCAACAGAGAATTCAACACAGAAAGCACAGATTTTAGATCCAGTTCTGCTTAGGAATTAAAATTCAGACTCATGTTCCTCGCTCAACATCAAACCTCACATTCTCCATATTCTTCATTCCTCCCTCTATAAAATGAGAATGATAATCCATTACGTAGATGGATTTTGAGGGTTAAATTAAGGAATGGTACATAGTGTGTGAGAGTATTCAACCGGTTGGCACGTACCCCACCAAAGTCTGATTTCAACCTTTGTTTCACTCCCATCCATCCAGTTGCTGTTTCTAATTCCTCTTATTCCACAATTGTTATTTCCACATCTTTTCCATTGAATAACATTTATACCATCTGTTTTAATCCCCAATGTCCTGCCTCTGGACCCACTCTCCACACCTTCTACATTCCTTGTCCTGCAATTCATTTAATCAAGTCTTGAATCATATGTCCACATGAATGGCTCACAGTTCTGATCATACAATGCCAACTCTCTTCTGAGTACCAAATACATATATCCAATTACTCATGGGATAGCACCATCTAATCATCTGCAGATACTTTAAACTCTGCCATTTCACAGTGCAACACAATCCCGTTCACCAATGCTCAAGTCCTCCCCCCACACAAACCAACACAGACACACACTACTCCATCTGTATTTTCTTTGAGGGTTAATAGCACTACCAAATACTCAATGCAAAAGTCCCATGAGAAATCTTCCAAATACATTTCCTTCACTCCATATAGCCAACTTTGTCCCATTAACATTGATTAGATCTCAAATGAATTGAAACTTGACCACTGAAGTACTGTCTACTATTCCAAACATGTCTCTTTCTGCTTCTATCCATCATATACACTACTATAAGGTTAAACATTCACCTGTAGTGTCAATGGCATTAACCTTTTTTCTCTGCTTAATGAATTAAAGCTAAATATCCACACTGGCCTTCAGGGCCACTGGAATGTGTATCTAACCCAACATTTTAGCTTTCCCATTCTCCATACTTTATTCTCCTCTCAAAAATCCCTATTCATCTTCTCTCACATGTATTCATCCATAGTCCATGCTTTTCCATTCTCTTATCCTGGAAGGCCCACCTCAAATAAGGTCTGTTCCATGAAACCCTACTGGAAGCTTCGTCTTTTCCTTAGGTGTAGAAAGACACATACTATTCACCTAGGACCCCTCTACTTTGCATGCAGCAGTTTTAGAAAGTAAATAAAAGTTGAGGAGTAACTATTGACAATACCAAGAAACAATGTACATCACGCACTATACAATTTTTGGCATGGAAATGTGGTCCTGAAGGAGGAGTCTGGTGTCCAAATTTACAGAGTCACAAAGAGTACACTAATGAGAGTAAGGGAAAATATTGGAGCATTTGCAGAAAGTTCTACTTTCCGAGATTAAATCATGACTGATAGAGCCAAGGTCCGAGTCTAAATTTATATAATCCAAGATCTGACGGAGAAGAGAATGTGATTGCTAATCTGACTACATTCAAAGTCCCTCTGGAGATGAATTCTACTCATTTAAGGAAACACTGGCTGATGCTTGCATCTGAAATGAGGTCCTGCTTGCTTAGACTGACTGGACTAGGACCAGGGTTACTGGGTTGAGGAAGGACAAACAAAACTGTTGTTAGTACGTTGCTTTGTACTTACCTACTAAATAATAAAATGCTGAAGAAATAAGAGGTTCATGGGTACACTTCCTCAACTTATAGCAAGGGCCTTACTCAAAGCAGGTGACTGATAAAAGTTTGTTGAAATAAATTACTGAATCTTCTCATTTTGAAAAGGAAAAATCTGACTAATTAGTTGAGACAAGCTGTTGCTGACACATCCAAAATATTGTCTTTGGCAACATTCTTCCCTCTCAATCTTTCATCAAAAAGTAGTTACTGGGGCACCTTAGGGGCTCAGTCAGTTAAGCGTCTGACTCTTGATTTCAGCTCAGGTCTCGATCTCATAGTCAGGAAATCAAACCCTGCATCAGGCCCTGCACTGGGCTTGGATCCTGCTCAAGATTCTCTCTTGCCCTCTCTGCCCATCTTCTGCTCACGTATTTAAAAAAAGTGGAGAGGGGAGTAGTTAGTAAGATCTCTACCGTTAGTTGAAACCAGATGCCTAAGCAGGAACTCAGAACTGCTGTTTATAAAGTAGCTGCCTGAGGTCACAAACAAATAGAGAAGAAAACATGCTTCCTCCTCCTCCACATACCTGCTGGAGAGGCAGAATCTCCCCTTTGTTCCTCTAGTCCTTTCAATGACTTTGTAAGAAGGGTTTCCTTCTTTAGTGGGGGGGGGCGGGGAGGAAAGTAGTTGTTAAAGATACATAATCTCCTATGTTCAAAATGCCCTCAAATTTGTCAGCATACTCAAAACACAACGGTGGACTTCTGCTTGCTGGTCTGTAGGAAATGTGGGAGGGAGAGTGCCAAGAACAGTCTTTGGAATAAACTACCCAATGAAATTGCTCTTCAACATATCTGATAGAATCCTTTTCAAGTTTCTCTGAGGGAGGCTGTAGCTGATTAGGAACAACTCAATGAGAATAGCCAGGAAGTTCACAGGACATCATCTCTCAAGAGTCTGAAAGTGAGGTTACTAACGAAACGGAATTTGGAATAAGCTACTTAATAAGAACAAAACTCCTGAGCATAAAGCTGTATAACATCCAGGCCTCCTGGGAGTATATTATTATCCAGACAATTTCACTATGGATAAAAAAGGATGTATCGGATAAAAATTGATGCCACCAAACTACTCTGGGTAAAAATGATGAATCAGGAAACTGTTAGGATTGGGTGCCTTTCTTCCTATGAGACAGTGGTAACATTTTAATTGCAGAATCTGGGTCTTTGTTTTTCTCTCTTTGCATTTTATTTATCTACCTGATGACATAAACTCATTGTTGGTGACTTCACTGCCACCTTCGCTTTCTCAGTCACTGTATATGTTAGCCACTAGGCAGATAATTCCATGGGCCAGACAAGATCATGTTCTAAAGCGGGCAGGAACTTGAAAACTTACTTATGCCTTCTTAAAGTCTTATCCTGTAAATATTTCCCCTTTTAACACAGTTTCCCCTATTACTATACTAATTCAGTAAACTATATAATATGTAAAAACCTACAAATATATACATAATATATATACACATATAACATAAAACGTATGTAAATCCTTGCAACTTTTACTAATAGAATGTGTGATCAAAACACTTGGACCCTAAAGTTCTCAAAAGCCACATGCCCAACACCGGCCTGGATATAGAAGCGAATGGAAAACCAAGAATGGCCACTAATGCTGTCAGGACAACTCTCTGAAAGCAGCTAAACAGCACATGTTATTTTAGGAGACATATGATATTAGTAATGTCATTTAAGACATTTCTTACCAACACTGGGTGACTCCTAACTAATTTCTGGAACACACAGTACTCACCACTGCAGTTACTCCCGCCATGCAGGTGACAGGTGGTGCACCTGGGTGGCTCAGTTGGCAAAGTGTCCGACTCTTGATTTCAGTTCAGGTCATGATGCCACGGTCATGGGATCCAGCCCTGCATCAGGCTCCATGCTTAGCTTCAGATTCTCTCCGCGCCTCCCCACACTCGCACTCATGCTCTCTCTCAAAAAATTAAAAAGTAGGAGACATGCTACCTTTTGCCAAGATAGTTCTGCTAAAATAAAATAAGCATCTCAAACCATACTGTTCATCTCTCCTCTCCAGTCCAGTACCGCCAAATTGACTAATACACTCCCATTTTCAGGCTTAGTTTCTGAATTTCTAAATAATTTTTGGCCGGGGCAGAGCAGTGGCTACATAATGGCTGGTGGAGTCTAACAAGTTGTCTAACTCAAAGACCAAATTGCAGTGACCCCAGAACTACTCCCCCACACCTGTACATTTACCACTGCAGACTCTCCTGCATGTCCAATTCTTTTGTCTATTCTTCTGACCTAGACCCCAACTTCAGTCCTCTCATGAGCACTCTGGTTTTCCCCACAGCACTGGAGCACCATCCCAACCCACAGTGCTCTGACTGCTCACCTGGACTTTGCTGGCATCCTCCTCTGGTTGAATAAAGTTGATTACCTCAATATGACTGGCTAAGACCATATTCCCAATGAATGCTGCCTCTACCCACACTATGCAAATAGCAGCCACCTAGAAATTTCTACTGATACTTCCTACCTACATGCTGAGCATCTAGGGCATTCTAGATACTCAACTAGGCATTGGCAATAGAGCTGAAGAAACCAAATCTGCTTGTGGTATCATGCAGCTTAAAAGAAGAACTCAATCTTAAGTCTTCATTCTCACTTCCCCATAGCTGCCATTACTCAACCTTTTGGGAAAATCAATGTGCAAGGTGAGAACCATAATAGACCAAGGTATCCATTGAAAGAACAACATAATTTTTTCCTCCAAAACTGACCACTATCCCTACATCTTCAAATTATTTTAAACTCACAGAAATTTCTTATGTATACACACACACACACACAAATAATCATAGTATATTAACTTTATAGTTAACATATAGTCTTAAGTAGAATGAGTATATTCTATGCACATTATTCTATAATTTATATTGTTTAGTTCAATACTGAATGGAAAAGCTCATATTAACACAGTCTTTTTTTCTTTCTTAATAGTTACATAATACCCTATATAGAAAGAACACTGGCTATTATACAGCTGAATTCATTCTGCTTGTCCTAAACTTTTATCCGCCCCCCCCCCCCACCAATTTACCAAAAGTCTACATAAGCCTCCAAGTCCCAGCTAAAGAAATTGCCAAGCTCATACACACAAACATACATGTGAAGATAAAAGCACTTTTTGAAAAACCAAGCAAGATGGGATATTTAAAGCTAGGAAAACAGAACACTTTCAAAAATCAATTATCTGATTAAATTACAAACTCCAGGAGAATTTAATAGTGTGGGGTTTTTTTTTTTAAATGAATGATTTAAAAACATAACTTTATCTTCATCTTTAGTGCATTTTATTTTAAAGGAGAAGTTGGAAGCAAGTTGTGTCGGGTCTATCAGCTTCAAGGTGAGACTGCATCATTCGGTAGGACATTCTGGAATTGCTGCAGACTTTCTTCTACCCAAATGGAGCGGGGTTTTTTTTGATGCAACTTAGGGTGCAACTGTTATTTCATGAGAAAATTGACTTCCATAAGCAATATTTTGAGAACACGTGATGTAGCTCAGCACCCATGAATTCAGAGAATATAACCTAATAACATATTGAATCCTCAGTGAGCAACGCAGAAATTCTAATCTTGGCCATCTTGGGAATGCCCTGGATCGGTGGCCTTCCCATACCCAAGAAGCAATCTCTTGAAAAAGGTGACATGACAAATCACTTTCAAAATAAGTCTTCATGCTTATGAGATAATATTTCTCCTACATTATAGATTACCTTGTAAGTATGATATTGTTATCATTTTATACTAAAAAGGGATGGGATTTGTACCCACACATCATCCCTGCGATTTTTGAACATACTGTTTTCCTATCTCTAAAATAAGAAAAGTAAATTTAGTATTCTCTTTGCTAATAGATATAGAAGCATTTTGCAGTATGTAAAGCACAGAAAACAAACTAAAATGTCCAAAAATAGTAAAAGCAAAATCACAGCTGGACAATGTGTGAACATGAATGAGTGTTCTTTGTTCCTGCAATGGAATGTGGACATGAAATTGTTGGCAATATCCGCCACAGGCAGGAAATTGGCATTGACTCCCACTGTTTTTATTGATTGGATAAGCGTATACAGTTCTTGACACACGAAAGAAGACACAGTAGTTGAAACATGCCAGGATATCTTTCTCCCAGCTTTATTCCAAAGAAATCGGTACTGGTGATTTTCTTGGCAATTTCCTCAAAATCTCACAGGGTTATTTTTTTTTTCCACATGAGTATTTTATATAGGAAGAATAAGCACTATTTTAAAGGATGCTTTCCCTCACAGTCAATTTTCAGTTAAAATCCGAGTTACAGGTTTTACATGAATGGTCAGAAGATGTGAGGAATCAAGTTAAGAAATTTATAAACTAAGTATTTATCAAAATGATGTGTCTTTATTAGTAGGCAGATTGTGACCAAAACATCTTCATATACATATGTATCAGCTTTGCATAGATTATTTTTCTCTATTTCCACCTTTACACCTAATAAGACTTGTATATGTGAAGATGTTCTTAGCCAGTATTATGCAGGGAATATAAGACCTCAGCCAAGGGTAAAAGTACTGGTAGGATTCTAAGACTGAGAAAAGGACTTGTAGCCCTATTTCTAGATTGAAATATATTGTGAAATTTTAGGAATATTCTAAACTTTGTGACATCATCATGAACCTGAGGTTCTTCCTAATTAAAGATCCACGGGGATTGTTTCAGGCAGGAGGGTTGATGTAGCCCTTTGCCACTGCAGGTTTTTGTAAAATGATTTTTTACTTATTTATTTGGGGGGGGAAAGGGGGAGGCAGGAGGGGGAGGTTAGAGAGGAAGACTGCATTTTTCTACTGCTGCATAATGAAGCAGCCACAAATTCAGGAGCTTAGTGTCCCGATTTATTAGTTCACAGCTCTGTAAGTCAGAAGTCTAACACAAGACCAGGTCCTCTGCTCAGAGTTTGAGAAGAGTAAAATGAAGATGACTGGATATACAGAGTTCCTGTTCGGGACTCTGGGAAAAATCTGTTCCATACTCATTTTTGTATACAGAGTTCAGTTCCTTGCAGCTATCGGATTTAGGACCCTGGGTCTCTGCTGCATGTCAGTTGAGGCACCTTTCAGCTTCCAGATGTGCCCCTATTTCCTACCACAGACCCCCTCAGTCCACCTACAAGCTGGCAAGTGTCCAATGCTTCCTGTGCTTCGACACCCCGACTTCCATTCTACCACCAAAGAAAGCTCTCTGTATTTAGGGAACTCGTGGGCTTAGGTCAGGCCTGGCTAGATCATCTCGCCATCTTAACATCATCTAATACAGTACGTTACATCGACAAAACCTCTTCACAGCAACACCGAAATTTATAACTCATTGAAGAACGGGAGAAGTGTACAGTGGCCAGGAATGAGGAGTCACCTTAACATTTAGCCTACTACATACCTCCAAACTGTCTAAAATTATGTTCCATTTTCACACACAAGGTTTCATCCTAAGAAATTGCCCCTTTTCCCACTACAACACCGGGAATAGAGAAGCCATCTGAGGCATCACAGGACCTAAATGCATCGTAGTGGGATGAGCCGAGTTCCACAGCTGAGTGTCCCGTCTCAGGCCTGAAAGCCAATACCAGTGATTACCACCGTCCAGTGTGTCTAACTTCTCCATCAACATGGCCCCCAGATCTGTTCGGTGTACAGAGAATTCCAGGGTTTACATAAAATGGTGTTGTATAAGGGAGAACCCTAAACTGATAGCTTTCTAAATGTGTATGTATTTTTAGTGCCCACTTTTAGATATCTGTTCTTAGAACTACTGAATTCTATTTTACAATATAGGGGCGCCTGAGTGGCTCAGTCGGGTAAGCATCCGGCTTCGGCTCAGGTCATGATCTCACAGTTCATGGGTTCAAGCCCCGCATTGGGCTCTGTGCTGACAGCTAGCTCAGAGCCTGGAGCCTGCTTCGGATTCTATATCTCCCTCTCTCTCTCTGACCCTCCTCTGCTCATAATGTCTCTTCTCTGTCTCTCAAAAATTAAAAAAACGTTAAAAAAAATTTTACAATATAAAGTGCCTAATAAGATAATTAATACTCAACCTTTGGCCCTATGCAGTTTAGGCCAAAAGTAGTTACAGGAAACAAAGTATACATGTATATATGTTTTGAAAGTCACATGGAAATTTAAGGGCCTGATGTTTGATATTTACATATATTAACATTTAGTAATATCCTACTGCTTTGTAATTAGAGTCGACTCCCAAGAGGAAGAACATAATTGCTCATTTTGTAGATGTGGCACTTCTGGATCAAGAAGTGATTAAAATATTTATACTGCACAGCTTGTTCAATTCACTTATATTATCAGATTAATTTCCTTCAATTCTCTGTGCATCAGTATTTTTGCTTTTTTTCCTTCTTGAAAATGACACTTAAAAGAAAATAGCTTTTCATGTACTCTTAACACCTGGTTGCATATTTGAAGCAAAGTGATAAACTCACAGAGCCTGTTCTGTATAAATGTACTGTAAGTATATTTCCCATGTACAAGATGTAAAATCCAAAAGGGACTAATAGTGAAAATCATTTACAGTAGGGCTTCTGTAAGAGATGAAATTTGAATTAGTAATTGGCAAGTGATACACCATTTTGAATTTTTCATCTGTGTTAGGAAACTTTCCTATGTTCAAAATATAATATGAAAAAAATAAGATGAATACATTTATTGTCTTATTTTGTAGAAATGTCATAAGTATTGTTCTACTTCCTCTCTGGTGTATCCATGTATATTCACCTTTGGGAATTTCATATTCACAGTGGAATATATGTGAATACTTTTATAGCTTTTCTAAATTCATTTCTCTATTTTCTCTGAGTTTCAAGTACTAGATACTTGATTTGGGTAAATACTTGATCTGCACTCTGAACAGATTAATGAAACTAGCCCCCAAAATCACACTCAGGAAAGATCTATATTTGGAAATTGGTTTTCAAAGAGCGGAATTTCAAATTATCTGTGTTACAAGGTCAAAAGCCAGTAAGGGAAATAATTATCCAGGACTGAGAATGCACAGCCACGGTCTCATCCCCAACTAAGTAAATTAGCTTTGGGCACTTCTGACTTAAGGCAAAATAAAGAAGTAGGTGAGAGAAATTTAATTAAGTGACCAAAACACAAGTCAGCTTTTATTAATTTGTGTGACGCTAGGTTACTAAAAATCAAATCTGCTCACAATTTTAATACCATTTCTGAAGTAGGTGAAGGAAATAACAGAGTTCACCTGGGGGCCATTGGAGGTGGCATACATCGTTGAGCCTTCCGCCCCAAGGAGAGGGACAAAGGATGGAAAAAGTGTCAGAACTTGGCAGGCCCATTACTACTACACATTCACTGCCCGAAGTGCCTGACAACATGAAAGGAAAGGAAACAAAAGCTTGTCCACTTAGACCCTAACATCTCCTGGATGACACTGTTGTAGTCCCTTAAGCAAAATAGGAAGGAAACAAGAATTAAGTTAGGAAAAGGGACCCTGTAAAACATGAAAGCACAGAATCTCTCTAACCAGCCAAAGACCACTGGTCAACATTATTGATTTCACCTGGAGGCAAAATGTTCCTTCCTCTAACATACTAAACCAAAAGAATAATTTCTAAGCAAAGAGCGAGAAAAAGGCCTGTAAATGACAAGGATAAGAACATGTAGAAAGAATCAGGTAAAGGAAAAAAGGACTCCAGAAGAGAAACTTTGACAATCAACAATGAACACTGGAAGGCACAGATGTTAAGCTGAATCTGTTCTCATTCAAATGTAATCTCTCATTACAAAAATTAAATAAAAGATGAGCTCGGCGGCTCCGTCAATTAACCCTCTGACTCTTGATTTAGCTCAGGTCATGATCTCTCATAGTTCCTGAGATCAAGCCCCAAGTCCGCAGTGCAGAGCCTGCCTGGGATTCTCTTGCTCCCTCTCTCTACCCTTCCCTCCTACGCTCACTCTCAAAATAAATGAACTTTAAATTTTTTTAATAAAACAAAAGAAATGGAACTTAAATGTCAGTATAGATTGTGAATGACAGTGGAATCTCACTAACCCTGAGGCAACTCTAGGTTAAGTTGTAGGATTTCTCTGAATCCCTAAAGCTTCCCATCAAACTGAGCAACAAAAGAAACCCTGAGCAAACTTGCGAAGCACCTGAACAGAGAAATGCCTTCGGGGAAAACTAGTGGATGAGTCTCTCCATGTGCATGCAGGTGTGCACACACATGCCAGCGTTAGTGTTCACTCTTTTGCCTGTACCGACTCCGTGCTCCCAGACTCAGAGTGTCTGCTAGGTCTAAGCCCTGCAAACATCACGGCCACCAAGCAGCAGCAGCCCACTCTCTGCAGCCAACGATACCACCCTGTCCTAGTGCTGCCTTCAGTCTGCTTACTCTTTTCATCTGTTGCCAAAGTACAAGAAGATACTGGTAAACAGGCTCTCCTCTATTTAAAACAAAACACACACACACACACACACACACACACACACACACACAAAACATCAAGAACGCTAGTCCCTGACTTAGCGATTTTTGTGGATTTCCGTGGTCTAAGTACTCCCACCAAGGTTAATGGCAGGCTGCTGACATGACCTCACCCAACATCAAGCTGGGAAGAGATGCACACATTCATTTCCTGGAAGTCCATGTGAGCCATCACTGCGCATCTCTGAGGGTAAATGGAGCAGCCTACTGACAGGAGCTTTACCAATTAACAGCAAGAGTTTGGTGCCATGAATGCCATAGAAACCACCTACCCAGCCTCCTTTTCTTCTTCACCCCTGAGGTGATGAATTTAACACACCTCCTTAGTGTCCCTGTCATCTCCCGTATGTGCTATGTTTTGGTTGGGGACACATGAACCTGAATGAGTCGCTTTCTTGTCCTGCTCAACAAGCATCCCTATAGAAACCCCTTCCTTATGGCCCGGTGCGGGGAGGGGGGGCTGGCGGGGGGAGCTCAGCCCCGAGGCCTCCTCCTCCTCACCATCCCCACCCTGCTTGGCACTCACCACCGCAGTGGCCAAACAGAAAGACAAAGTGAAGAAGGGAGGCCCCGGGATCGAGTGCTCAGAGTGGACCCCCAGCAGCAAGGACTGCGGCGTGGATTTCCACAAGGGCACCTGTGGGGCCCAGACCCAGCGTGTCAGGTGCAGGGTGCCCTGCAGCTGGAAGGAGGAGTTTGGAGCCGAATACAAGTTTGAGAGCTGGGAACATGTGATGGGCGCAGAGGCACAAAAGCCCGCCAAGGCACCCTGAAGAAGGTGCGGTACAACACCCAGTGCCAGGAGACCATATTTGAGACTAAGCCTTGCACCCCCAAGACCAGAGCCAAGGCCAAAGCCAAGAAAGGGAAGGGAAAGGACTGGTCTACATGCCAAGGAGCCCAGGGCCCGTGCCCTCCCTCCCACATTGTGTTTTTCCCCCTCAATAAAAGCTTTTCAGGAAAGGAAAGGAAAGGAAAGGAGAGGAAAGGAACCTATTCCTTTACTGGACAGATCAGGAAGAGTAAGGCAAAGGGAACGTCTCCATATGAATGCCATTACCGAGTCATGAGACTCGGTTTACCTCATTCATCATGAATGCACTCACGTCCTCAGGTCAGTCCCTCAGCAGTCATTCTAAGAAGGACATCTAATGTTCCTTCTCTTGAACGTTTTTCTCAACTTACATCTTTTACAGTTCTTCGTTTCATTTTCTACACCCACAGAACTTTTCTACCTACGTTGAAACTTTCAGCACACTGAAATCACTTCTTTCCCTACAGGAGATGAAGCATCTTGAGAGCAGGGGACTTCTTCTATCCTGCTTTGTATGACCGGAGCCTGGCACCCAGCCTGGCGGCACAGTGTGAGCTCTGTAGCACTGAAGGAGACTGGCAGACACCAGGGTGAGCGCTGCCCAGGAAGCCAGTCTTGTAGGGAAGAGCGCTGGTGTTATATGGAAGCCAGTTTGACAATAAACTATTCAAAAAACATAAAAATAAATAAAGATAAAAGGAAAAAAACTTTCTGAAAACAAAATATTAATCTTATCTGGCACATCCTAATGTATTTGGGGCGATAAATTCTGCTTTACTCATCCATTAGATTTTCTTCATGAGTTTCTTTGTTTAAATAGATATCTAGTGACTTAAATAAACCACAAAAAAAAGAAAAAAAAAGAAAACGTGAAGATGAGCACATGCTTTCAATACTAAACACGTGCAAATGGAGCTCAGACTTCTATCAGGGATGACACTTGCAGCTAATAAAAATAGTGGCTCTCCCAAATTCAAAGAGGAAAATAGATATTGTCAAATTGAACTGAACATAAATCCTTTCACTTTCAACATCATGTAATTTTCACTACCATGCTGCCTCTTGCTGATCATAGCATGTAAGGAAAATGAAAGAGGTTACCTTTAATCCTTGGTCGACTATTTGTGGTCTAAAATATGTTTTCAGATTTCAAAAGGAAAAACAAGTGCCAAAATCCATAAATATTTGAATCTTATTTTTCCACGGTAAGAATCAGATAAATTTCATTCATTCTGTCTGACAAAGGCCACCCCCCAAAAATCAATTCATTTACCATTTTATACACATGTTCTTCTAATCCTTTCAACTCTGATAAAACCAAAATTATAAACAACCCTGAGGGAATTAACATCACCAGTGGTTTGCTGGTAAAACGACCAGGGGAGGGGGAGGACAGGGGACTAAAAGTCCTAAGTTTCGGCATTTGCTGATTTCCATGGTAAAATATTTCCACCAGAGCCAACTTCAATGTATTAACCGTCTGCGGTTCACAAAATTACCAAAGATTTTTAAATTGGCACTAATGAGCTAGTAGAAGCTTCCAGCATTCCATTGAAACAAAAGACCTCACAAAAATTTATACCTTCCTACTCTGGACCTCCGCTCCAAAATTTGCCTACTCTAAGTGTAGACCTTGAACCAGCTGCACCGGCAGACCTTGGGACAAGCATTGACAATCTTCAGCGCCCCGGTTACCTTGTTTGTAAGTAAAACTTTCTTGGAACAAACCACATCTACTCATTTCTATAAAATCTGTGGCTGTTTTTGTACTGCAATAGCAGAAATAAGCAATGGTAACACAGACCATATGGTTCCTAAGACCTAGAATATTTACTATTTAGCATTTTACCAAAAAAAAAAAAATGGCTTTACAATCTCAGGTCCAGGGGATGGTTGGAAATGTAGATACTTGAGCTCTGCACCAGCTACTCTATACGGAATCTGCATTTTACAAGGTCTTCAAGTGAATCTTAAAGAAGCACTGCTGCAGAGATGCTCAGATGGCATGAACATAGTGAGGACCCGAAGGACCCCAGGGTGGGTGTAGATGGCAGGCTACAGAGACACGGGGCAGGAGGTACTGGGAGGTAGGTTTCCTAAGAAACTGGGTCACCAGATTGTGGAAGCTATGGGACAACTTCAACCCCCGGGCAGGCAGTCAGGAAGGAAGGGCCGGAGACAATTCTTGTCTGTGAAATAAAGCTTATGATCAAAGGTAGAATTTCCTTCTCAAGAAATTCCTCAATTCTACTCTTAAGTCCTTTCTGCTGATTAAATTGGACCACTCAGATGATCTAGCATATTTAAAGCCAAAGAACATGGCCTTTAATTATCCATAACCAGCCTTCACAGCAAAACTTAGAATCAGGGTGTGATTAAGTGGGGACCATCACCTGGCCAAGTTGACACATTACAGCAGAGTAGGAACTCGCCTTACAAAGAAAAAAACTATAGTATATACCAAAGAACAAATGTGATGATGAAAAATATCTTTACTTCATAGTATTACAGAGGAATGGGTATGACCCTATTCACTGTTTTCAAACAGGAAATGCAATTACCACTTAATTCCAAAATCATAAAATGAGTTGGAATATAGTCTTCTGTAAATTCTACTAAACCTTGGTAAAATCATAAAATGATTTGGAATATAGTCTTCTGTAAATTCTACTAAACCTTGGTAAAATCACCTTTCCCAGAAAGTATATGATTAAAAAAATTTTGTTACATTAGGCCCTGAATCATCTACAGTCTCCAAGAGTATTTTTTTATTAATGAATGAGATCAACTCTCTCTCCATTCGATAAGAAATATGGTTTATTCAAAGATATTGGGGCCTAAGCCCCAAAGGACTAGTGTGGGCCCCAAAAAACAAAATATATTTTTGATAACTTTTCAGTGAGTTAAAATGATAAGGGTTTCCACTTGTAGTAAGATGCTAGTTGAAACAACTCTTTAGATTTCTCCTGGGGTCTTTACTTGCCACAGACATAATATTTTCTCATTAGCTCCTCAGCAGAAAGGAAACTGGTATTGTGTTCTCTTCCATGTCGCCGAGGAGAGCACATTGTGAACCGGTAATTGGGAGCACCGAAGGGAAGACGGCTGCAGAAGTTACAGCGATGCATAATTATTTCGCTGGAGGAGATGGCTGCGAATACTTGAGTGGATTCCGCTTCAGGAGAGGCTCTCTTGAGGAATCTGATGTAGGAACAGGGAAATAACTGCAACAACTCTGCTATCAAGTGCAGAGAACCTCACTCCTTTACTGTCTCATGGTGCAGCTAGAGAACATTTTCATGACCACCAGAAGGTAATCTCAGGCAGCCCAGAGTGTACTTAGACTTCAGTCATCTTACCAAGCCTATATGTATGGTAATCTATTTCCATATAAAAAAAAAAAATCTATGTGTTTGGAAAGATACCAACTTTGGTGTTGTTTTTAATATCAAAGTTTGAGGTCTAGGAACATTCCACATTCATCTCAAGACCCAATTTAAGTGCTGGCCCAGGTGTCAAGGTCCCTAGAAGAAACTGGAGAAGCCAGAACAGGGGTTCTCAATGGTGACTGCACACTACAATCGACGGGGACACTTTGTAAGCTCTGTGCTGTATCGCAAAACCACGGTTTCCTTGGGAGTGGGGCCCAGGGCCAGGAAACTGGAAAGCTCTCCTGTTGATTGCAAGGTGTAGAAAGGGTGAAGAATTCAGGCAACAGCCAGCCTGTGTGGACTGCTCCACTTTGACTTTATAACCGCTGGTTTTCACAGGGGGTAACAGAAATCCCAACTGCCCATTAGTTAGACACTAAAAGTGCACAATCTTCAGACTAGAAGTTTGAGGATTTCGGAGGCATATTGTTTATGAGCCCAGCTCTGACTCAAGGCATAGCCAAACCCCCATAGCCTACATGCCTTCTGGCTCCCAACTACATTGTTTTCCACTAAGTAGAGTACATCTAGAATTTTGAGTATAATCATATACCCCACCCCTCTAGCTTCAAATTCTGTGATACCTTTATGGTTCTGCCAAGTAAAAACCCAACAGTTTCAACCTGACCCATCACTTTTCCTGATGGAAGCCTGAGTTCAATCGCCAGCCTCCCCTTTCCTCAGGCCACACAACCTTCGGCCTCTATCTCAAATTCAGCCTTACTCCTCCCTGCCTCAGCGTTTTTAAAAACGGGGTTTTCCCTATCTATAGAACTCTTCTGTAAACTGAACTTTAGTCCACTGTTCCTCCCTGTGGGAAGTCTTCCCTCAACCCCTACATTTTCCCGGCCCTCTTCACAGTTCATAACTGCCACTTATTTGGGGGGATACAAGTGCAAATTTCTCTTGCCACATCTTCAGTCTCCTGAGGGCAGAGGGCATGTTCCTTTTGAACTGGCTTCCCCTCAACACTTAGCACACAAAGTTGCTTCCTCATGAGTATTGCTCAGGATAATGTGGAGAAGGTGCTTAGCAGTGGTGGAAGCTGCTTCTACCGCTTCTAGATCAAGATGAGCTTAATCTGGCACAAGATCCTAAGCACAACGAAGTCTACCTACAACATGTGAAAATCTACTTACTAACATGACATGTGAAGAACCAGTTTGTATGCCAGTTAACAAATAACTATATTCCTGGCTAGCACCAAAAGTAATTAACCTATACATTATAAACATATTTGTAATAGTATCCAAGACAAACACAAAACCACGGGCTGACGATGAGCTCTGTTGGATTAGGAAAGAAAAACTAAACGAGATGCAAGACATACTATGCAGGGTTTAAGTGACAATATTATCCAAACTCAAGTTTTTAATATAAAGTTTTAAGAAAAAAAAAAAAGAAACCGTCCAGAATAACTGATTTAAAATCAGGGCAGAGAGTTGAGGTCCCAAGTAGCAAGACTACAAAAAAGGTTCACGAACTTCAAAAGAGCACTTGGCTTCTGAGCAGCTCGGGTTATTCCCTCTCCCAGCACTGCGTTTCATGCATTGACACCGCGGTCTCAAGGGGCAGAGAGTTTCCGTGCACATAGCGCTTTCTGTTTCAGCTGGGTCAGAACTGGTAGTTTCCTACAATTTAAGACTTAAACCAACTACCCTCAGCTGCATAGCAATGAAAGGATTTAAGTATCTACCGTTAACATGTAGGCTCTTAAGAAAAAAAAAAAAGGTACTTCTACAGAAAATGTACTTGATGAAAATGAATTGATTGCAGCACCCATCTGTCCCCTTATTTCACTCACCAGGGCCAGATGAACTCATGACCCAATGACCTCTCTATGGCTATGCCAGATGACACAGGAACGTTATGGGGACGACCACTGCTGGCCACCAGCCTGACCTGGCCTTCACCCACCTCACACTGCAGTTCCTCATTTGCAAGAGACAAAAATCAAGCATCACCCAAGCAGTCAAGATATTCACCTGAACGGTGGCTCAATTTAGGTTTATTTTTCTCTGGATTCTGACATTTCAAACTGGGGCTTCTCGTGGACTCTCATCCCCAGGTCTGCCAGGTCAGGAGTAAGAAAGAGTTCATGATTGTGGGTTCACTCCTTTCTAAGATTGCTTTTTTGGAACTGATGCCTATTTCTAATTCTCTCAATGGCTTTTCCTCTGGATCTTATCATATACAGATTGCTGGAAAGCACAAGGTTTAAATCTTCAAAACAAATTTTTTAAAAACTCATGAGGTTTACTTCTGTTTTTTTTTAATTTTTTTAATCCTTATTTATTTTTCAGAGAGAGAGAGAGAGAGAGAGTCAGAGCACAAGTGGGGGAAGGGCAGAGAGAGGGAGACACAGAATCTGAAATAGGCTCCAGGCTCTGAGCTGTCAGCACAGAGCCTAATGCAGGGCTCAAACCCACAAACTGTGAGATCATGACCTGAGCCGAAGTCAGGCACTTAACCAACTGAGCCACCCAGGCGCCCCAAGATTTACTTCTGCTATGTTGGGCTGTCAGCTTCTATGTTTGATATAAGAGAAGAGAACTGATCTGTGGTCATGATGTCGTTACCTATGAACCTCTGAAGGGGGTGGCTTAAAAAAAAAAGCATGTGGGGCACCCGAGTGGCTTAGTCGGTTAAGCGTCAGACTCTTGATCTCATGGTTTGTGGGATGGAGCCTTGCATCAGGCTCTGCACTGACAGCCTGGGGCCTGGTTGGGATTCTCTCTCTCTCTCTCTGCCCTTCTCCCACTCTCTCAAAATAAACTTTTAAAAAGAAGATGAGGATGATAAGGTTTAATCTGAGCAGAAATTTCTCAGGTGGAAATGGAGCTCATTTTCTGCATCAGAGGTGATGGCTACCCCTGCCCCATGTGGAATGATGTGCCCGGTAGGACTATGAGTAGTGTGTCAGCATTCAGAGAAACCCACCTTTCATGTCTCCAAGGTATCCTTGTTTTCATATTCCCTCCAAGAAATAAAAGCCCTGGGTTAGATGTTGTGGGCTGCCTCACATGTATCATTTTAAAGTGGCAACCTTTCCTCATCAGTACCTAAGGATGTATGACCTGAGAAAGCATGGGAGGAAATATCAAGCTCCTCCTATCACCTTCCTGGGTGACCCAGACTTGTATTCTCAGCTGGATTCTTTTGCTCCACAAATACACTAACCTTTCAGCTTGAACAAATGTTTTGTTTAGGCAAAACTATCTGGTGAAGAATACTGATTTTTGTTTCTGGACTAAAATATTACACTAAGATGCTACATGGTTTGAAAAAATCAACAGTAACTCTTAAATGACTTCATTCAAAGTCAAGGTCTTTTTAAACAAATGTATATATGCATACCCACACATAATCACACAAACACATAATTAAAAGAGTTAACCATGTATAGAATTTATATAATTGTTAATGTGTACTTTTGAGAGAGAGAGAGAGAGAGAGAGAGAGAGAGAGAGAGAGGGAGAGAGAGGGAGGGAGGGAAGGAGGGAGAGATGGACAGAGAATGCAAATGAGCAGGAGCAGGGGGAGGGGCAGGGAGAGAGGGAGACACAGAATCCTAAGCAGGCTCCAGGCTCTGAGCTGTTAGTACAGAGCCTTACACGGGGGCTCTAACTCACGAACCATGAAATCATGACCTGAGCCAAAGTCAGATGCTTAACTGACCGAGACACCAGGTGCCTCATATACAAGGTTAATTCTTGTGTGTAGGCTTCCTTTTTATTGAAAGGCGTGGTCTGGTGTTATGTTTCAAATCATAGCAAATTTAGGGCATATCATATGGGTAAAGGTGCCATTTGAAAGGGCTCCCAATGGCCAAATCTGGGCCAATTTGAGCAAAAATGATAGTAATGGAACAGATCCCAACACATGGAACAAGATACCAGCACAGCATACTAACAGTTTAATAAACAATCAAAAGGGGGAAAGGGAACTATTTTTTGCAGGAAAATTTCAACTAACAAATGTATAAGGAATGATAAAAATACAAGAACCACCATCTGGCACAGCCAAGTAATTCATTAGTAAATGCTAAAAGGAGTCTACTAACTCATGATGGGAAAAAAGTTATTTATATGGTCTCAATGAATCTCCTCATAAGATCTTCATTGATTATGAAAAAAATAAATACAGACAACACCTTACTCAAGTGATTAAAGTTAACATGACCATTAACTGGAGGAAAAAAGTCAACATACTAAGTCTCCCGAGAGGATATGCTGACAGGACACATCATTGCTCTGTGGAATGACAAAGAGAAACATTTATAGCGTAAAGGACACCAAGA
>NC_043713.1:6779793-6815589 GCF_006229205.1 Suricata suricatta
TTTTTTAAGGTGTTCTTAAAATTAAGACAGTGCAATTGACTTACAAGTCTGACCACCGAGGGGAGGGTTAAATGGCAGAGGAGTAAGGGGAGCCTGGGCTTTCCTGACCCCTCAAACACAGCTGTATTGAGGTCAGATCACTTGGAAGAGCCAGGAAACTGACCTGCAGAGTAGCAGAAGGCTCTCCGAGGTTGGAGGGAGACACCATGGCCGGAGTGAGGTGCACGTAAGTAAACTGGGGGAGAGAAAAACGGCAGTGCCATCAAAGGGAGGGAGCACGTTCCATGGAGAGACAAAGGGGAGAGAAAGAAGGAAGGGTTGGGAGAGTGCAGCGTCAGATTCGTGCAAGAGGAAAACCTCTCTGGACCACAGACTTGGGAGCAAGAAGTACCGGTGTCACAGGTTTTTTGTAAACAGCGTGTGGAGCTCACAGTGTGAGGTTTTAGAAGTGAGCGGCTTTCCCTGGAGTGAAGCTGTGGCATCCGCTCCTGGGAGGAGGGTGCTGGCCCAGGAGGGGAGAGCCTGGTGTAGGGATCTCCAGGGTGCAGGAAGAGAGGCCCCTTCCCTTCCCAGAATACCTTTAGAAGAGAGTATATTGCTTTCTGAAGACAAAACACCTCACAGGCACCAGCAAAAGGCCTTTGTCCTCAGGGGACAGAGGGGCCTGCAGAAGGCCCGGACCTGGTTGCAGCTTCTCACCACGCTACCGCATGGACTCTGCACACACAACAGGCACGGGACCGGTCTTCTGGGACAAAGGGCATCAGACACAGCACAGAGAGGCTCATCTCCTGAGGGCGGGTCCACGTGGTACTGGGTCCTTTAAGATTTCTAGTTTTGAATCCCAGCCATGCACCAAAGCTGTAGCTCAGGACACACTGACTGCCCTGGCGATTTATTCTGTGAGGGCTTCCTGAACAGCGGGGTGTGGGATCCCCTCTCTGAGGAGGAGAGGGTGGCGTGGCACCATTTCCTCCCTCAACGCCAACATGGTGGGACCTCAGAGAACAGCACTATGGTCCCCAGTGGAGGGCAGGACCTGCTTACACCAAGCCCTGTCCCCCTCACCCCTCCGTGCCTGGCAACTGCTTACTCACTGGGGCAGAACTGAGCCAGCTCAGTGGGGCTCTCCTGCAGACCAGCACAAGCAGTACCCTTCATGCGCCAAGTGTACTGAAAATCAAGTGCTTTGAAGCACCACCTGCAGTTCTTGTGGAAATAGATCCCGCCTTACTTTCTCCCCCCTCTACCTCCTCCCCCCCACCCCCAGAATCAGGCTTATAGTTTATTGTTTGATTAAAAAAAAGAAGAAATGAAAACCAGTTTTTCTTCTCTCTTTTTTCTTTAGAGTCAGATTTATATAGTTTTCTTTATTGGGCTTTTCCATTCCTTTTCCTTTTCTCTTTTTTTGTTTTTTCTTTGAATCAAAGTTTTTCTTTTCTTTTTTCCGGGCTTATTTTAACAAACAAATCAAAGCACACCTAGTTAGAGGTTCAAACAATCTCCACTGCAAGCAAGGAGGTGCTCAGCAGAGGACGGACTAGTGGGAAAGAGCAGCCAAAACCTAACAGCACAGGGCACACAGCACACACCAGAAACGCTTCCTGAAGTGGCACTCCCTGGACAGTGTAGACCCAGCTTTTAAAACAGCATTACTCTCAGGTGCAGGAAACAGAACAAGCTTTCAAAAACACATAAGTGACAGAAATTTGGCCAAAATGACAATACAGAGGAATTCTCCACAAAACAAAGATCAAGAAGAAATCACAGCCAAAGATTCATTCAACAAAGACAAAAGCAACATATATCTGAACAAGAATTGAGAACAATCGTCATTAGACTACTAGCTGGGATTGAAAAAAAGCACAGAAGACACCAGAGAAACCTTTGTTGCAGAGATCAAAGCCCTAAAAATTAGACAGGCTGAAATTAAAAAAAAAAAATGCTATAAGTGAGATGCAAAACTGATTGGATATAGTCACAATGAGGACTAAAAAAGCAAAGGAGTGAATGGGTGATAGAGAAGATAAAATTATGGAAAATAAACTACAAAGAAGATGGAAAGAAGACTATTAGATCACGAAAGGAGACTTAGGAAACTCAGGGATTCCGTAAAACAAAACAGTATCTCTATCATAGGAGTCCCAGAAGAAGAAAAGAGGGAAAAGGAAACAGAACAAATCATAGCTGAGAAATTCCCTAATCTGGGGAAGGAAACAGGTATCCAAGTCCAAGAGGAATAACAACAAATTCCCTTGAAATCAACAAAAACTGGTCAACACTACAAAATATCACAGTGGAGCTTGCAAAATGAAAAGATAAAGAGAAGTCTCAAAGCAGCCATGGACATAAGGTCCTTAACCTACAAGGATAGACACAGAAGTTTAACAAGCAGACCTCTCCACTGAAACTTGGCAGGCCAGAATGGAGTGGCAGGAAATATTCCATGTACTGAATAGGAAAAATCTACAGCCAACATTCCAGCTGGCAAGGCTACCATTCAGAATAGAAGGAGAGATCAAGAGATTCACAGACAAAAACTAAAGGAGTTTATGATCACTCAACCATCCCTACAGCAAGTCTTAAAGGGAACTCAGAAAGGGGGAGGAAAAAAAAAAAAAAGAGTAAAGCAACAAAGACTAGAAAGGACCAGAGAACATCAACAGAAACACCAACTCTACAGGTAACCCAATGGCCCTAAATTCTTATCTTTTGATAATCACTCTGAATATAAATGGACTAAATGCTCTAATCAAAAGACAAAGGGAATCAGAATGGATAAAAATCCATTTGTATGCTCTCTACAAAAGACTCATCAGACCTAGAGACATCTGCATATTGAGCGTGAGGGGATGGACAACCTCCTGTCATGATAATGGAGGTCAAAAGAAAGCCAGATTAGCCACTCTTACATCAGACAAGGTGGTCACCCAGGTGCCTACCCCTAATATTTTCAATGGGAAAACCTGAGAGCCTTTCCCCTACTGTTAGGAACAAGGATGTTCCACTCTCACTGTTACTATTTAATATAGTACCTGATGTCATAGCCCAGCAATCGAACAAAAGAAAATAAAAGGCATACAAATTGGCAAGGAATGGGGCAGCTGGGCGGCTCAGTCAGTTAAGCCTCTGACTTCAGCTCAGGTTAAGCCTCTGATTCTGTGCTCAGAGCCTGAAGCCTGCTTCCGAAATTTACAAGTGAGGACAATAGAGGGACCTATATGGAAGTAAGGTTTCTAACATACCCAATGTGGTTACAGGTGTATGTTCTATGTATTAACAGTACACACGCACACTGCCATACTCAGAGTAACCTCTAACAAGTACCACTTACAGGGGATGTACATTTAGCCCCATCCTTCAAGATCTCCATGGCAACTTTAAGTCCCTCTTTATCTGCCTAATAACTATAGTGTCTTTATGGACCAAAGGAAGCTTCTTTCCTCTCTAAAAAGTTTTCTGATTATCCCAGGGTTTGGAGATAAAATTCTAGAGCAGACTTAAATTATCTCATTCATGTCAAAGATACTGCAGGATATTATACATTGTTTTCTTTTAACTACATTTATCTTCCCGACTAGTGTGGAAACCTATAATTACTGTAAAAGCTGGTCATCGCTGAATCCTCAGCCCTTGCTCAATCTCTATTTTGATAACCATTAAATGAAGGGATGCTAGTTCTTGAGTGGAATCTAAATGTCATCTAGTGAAAACTGCTCACGCTTCAGAAATGAGACCACTGAGTTATTTGTAAGATTACAGAGTATAAATAGTAAATAATGCAAAGTGTGTTATAGGGTCTTAGCAGGGGACATAATGATGGTCCAGCTACCCGAAAGTGTCACCAAATCAGACCCAGAAGAAGCTGGCCATAATATGTGGCCTTGGTGTAAATCAGGCCACCTGAGGCTTAGATTAAGAAGCTTGAATCATCAGATAAATGTTACATGACAAAATCTGAAAGAGACAAGTACACATTATAAAGTGACCCTTTCTTCTGTGCCCAAGGTTAGCAACCCCCTCACTACATTTTAAATGCTCTAGTTCTAAAGTCTGTTGTAAAGAAGAGGTTAGTTTGCATTTGCCAAGTACCATGACAAATTCTCCAACTTAATTACAAATAAAAACTGAGTCCTTTTATCCTTACCCATTTCATTCTAACAATGCATTATCCTTCAAAAGATACTGCAGTACTTGTTTTATAAATGATGGTTATCAAAGGAACAGACTATGCCCCCACCACATAAACTAGATCTATCAATGAGGAGATGTAACTATAGATAGAAACAGAATTTTAATCAAGTACCTATCACATCAAATTACTCAAGAGGCAATAAAAGGATAAGGGCACAGAAACATTCATTTACATAAAAAATGATCAATATATAAAGTAGGCAAAAGAGTAAGTGAAATATTAGCTGAATGTGAAAGGAAGCATTGAAGCTCATATATAATTCTTCTGAAGTTAGAGCAGATATAGATTTCCATTTTACTTCTATTGAAGGTCTGACCTAGAGCTTTACTTATAAAAAAGACAGCTTGCAGAGGACATGTTTCCAGTTCCGCAATGTATTAAAGAGGGATACAAATCAAAGTGGAAAGGAAAAAAAAAAAAAACGCAGAATGCAAACATCTACATATCTGCCCTTGGAAAACCAGATAAATGGTGATTGTGAGTTACATTTTGCATCACGTTTTCAGTTAAAATTAGGAGCAAATAATATAATTCTCCCCAAGAAATACAAAATGGAAAGTCAAATCTGAGCTGTAATGTTTTTTAATCTTTAACCTAAAGCATTCTTCTCCCATTTTTTCAAATGCTTTGATCTGTAAAGCACGCAAAAGAATTGAAGCGTTAAAATGTAACCAGAAGAGGTAGAAAGACAACTCCGAGACCTCATCCTTCACCTGCACCACAGATTTTTCATAAAAGTTATCTGAAGGATTCTTTGCAGAAATCTGAAAAACCTGTGGAGAAGAAATGCGGGACATGAGAATTTCAGTTCTCCCCTTCTAAATGTGTAGTTTTTGAAAAATAAAAATAAAAAATAAACATGTAGTTTGCTACCAGTCTAATCTGGTTACTGACTCATGTCCCTTTGGGTAGATGTCAGTATCTGCTGAAAGCATGTGAGGTAGAGGCTGGCTAATCTCCATCTACCAGGTCAGGAGGAAAGCTGCCATGACACAGTTCTGCAATTCTTGAGGCATTAGCTACCTACATACTTAGTAGAAATCAAGCCCAAAAAGTGGTCTTACACCCTATCTAAAAGCTGGATAAATCTTCAGTTTCCTATCCTTTTAGCTGGTCTATGAATACATTACTGCTTACATTAATTTTTCACTGAAGGCAATCACCAAAATCCAGAGGCAAGACCCCCTCACCTAAGAGCTAGAATCAGGCAATCAGAATCATCCAGATTACTCAGGACATTGAACCACTGAGAGATTTGCCCAAGAACATCATGCCTACAAGTTGAAGATGAAAGCTTTGGTCCCCCAACCATGCATAACCAGGAATGTGTGAAGTATTTCAAGTGACCCACAGATTTACAAGACTCTTGGTGTCACCAAGAACCCACTCCTGAAATGCGCTGTGCTAAGAGATCTTCTTCAACAAAAGCTCACATCTGATATTCAGTAAATGAATTAGCTAAAAGGCCTAGTTCTTGATTTTATGTGGGATGAAACTGCCCAGAGGAGCCCTTTCTCAAATATGTTCTTCCTGACTAGAACCATGCCTAACTCTGACTTCCTCGACCTTGGGGAACACACAACTTTGCACTGTTCATGCTCAAACACTTAAACTGCAATCATGACTGCAGTTTTTGTTCTAAAGGTCACTTATATGCAAGTTATGAATCACAATTATAACTCTACCCCAAGGTGTAATACCTAATCACGTAACATTTGGGCATTTAGACCTATGACAATACAAACACACACATGGGTGTATACAAACATACTTGGACACCCAAAACTACAGAGTCACATTTTTTAGGACATCCTGTGCATACAAATCACATTAATATGCATGACTAAAATTCACTGCTTCATGAATACCACTGTACATGAAGGACTTTAATCCTTGGTTCTAAGGCTCTCTTGACTCCTGATTTCTAGACTCTCTAGAGGTTTTTCCATATGGCATCCATATTTTCATTGCTTTATTTTCTTGTCACTTGACTTAGACTATCAACCTTATTTCGGTCTATTAACTTTCTAGAATATATTTCCCACCACAGGGCTATTGTGGCTAACACCTCATCTCAGAGGAGATTCATTGATTGATTTAGTTATTAATTTCACAAATATTGATTCAGTTCCCACTATGTGTCACACACCTTCCCAAGCCCCGGAGCTGCAGGAAAGGACACAAAAACATCCGTTATTTCATGAAACTCATGTTCTCTTGAGATTGGGGTGGAAGGGGTAACAAAGGAACAGCAAAAAAAAAAAATATGTTCTGTTATCTAGAGAGAAGAGAGAGAGGTTAAAGCAAGAAGTATGATGGGAAGTGCTGGGATTAAGAGATTTGGATCATCAGAGGGAGACTGGAGTGAAAACTTAAGCAAGAACTAACCTCAGCCTGCAAGTCTGTGCAGACCAGGTCCATGGGCTCCAGTCTGAAGCGCTGTGTTGGGCTCAAGGACTACCCAACAGGCGTGTGTACCTGGGGAGGAGCCAGGCACCAGCAGAAGAAGAGGACCTGGTGATAACCAGAGTCCACACCTCACAGGGCTTGGTCAGCCACCGCGGACTCTGGCTGCTCCCGAGGTGAATGGAGACCCACCAGAGCCTTCACATCGGAGAGGTGACATTCACCGGGTTTTACCTTAGGATCATTCTGGCTTCTTTGTTGGGAATATTAATTAACAGGACAAAGGCAAAACAAACTCTTGGGCTAGACAAAGCAAAACAGGAGGATACAGACTGAGGTGATAGAGCAAAGGTGGGAAGAATGGATGATGTGAATGGATCACAAGTTCATTTTAATTTTCAAGTTTGTTTGTTTTTTTAAATAAGCAGGGTAGGTATAGAGCGAGGGAGAAGGAGACCCCCAAGAAGGCTCCATGCTATTAGTGCAGAACCCGACATGGGACTTGATCCCACGACCCTGGATCATGACCTGAGCATATATCAAGAGTCTGACGCTTAACCAACTGGCACCCCTGGAACACAAGTACATTTTAAATGTGGAACCAACCACACTTACCAATACATCAGACATAGGACTTGATAAAGAACTACATCTGATGCTAATATTTTCGGTATAATGCCAAGACGAGAGTCAGCATTCACTGAAATGAGACGACGTTAAGGCATGAGACAGATTATCAAGAGGAGGAGAGATCCCAGATAAAATGAGGCCCACCAACGCAATCTTCGGGATCTCTGATATTTAAAGTAAGAAAGAGGAGAAGGACCCAGCAAAGAAGACTGGGAGCTGCCAAGAAGAGCAAGAGAATGTGACTACCCTTTCCCCGTACAAGCCTTTTCCCCAGAGCCCACCTCAGATCAGGCCTCAGTGTGCTATTCAGCTTCACTAAAGCTCCAGGATAAGAGAATTCAAGGTATAAATGAAGGATCAAACAGGAATGGCGACACCACCCGATGGGCCTGCACACATCAGGTGCAAAGCCAACCTCATGGGATACTGTGGTTCAAGGTTACTGCTGCAGAGCACTCAGCCCTCCTGCAAGCAGACCGCTCTCCCCACCACCACCTGCCCCTTGGGGGAAACCTGGAGCATGCCCAGCCTCCTGGAAACAAGACCAAGGAGAGGATGAAACAAGAGGGGGAAGGGATTGTAACACTGCGTCAGTCTAACGCTTCATTTCCAAAACTTCATTTCTTGCAATTCAGAGTATGTTGGCTCCACACAGACCAGCAGGGGCAGTTTCTTCATATGCTTAGTTTCTGGCTCACTTCTAGAATATTCTGAACACAATAGAATTACTATTACTATTACTGTCAGTGATAAGCCTAGGGTCAAAGGGTACAAGGGCTGTCGGCTTCTATTTTCCTATCCTAAGCCAGGAAATCTGAGGAAGAGAGAAGGTCCGTGAGCACTAGTGTTGCTCACAGCCCTCATGATGCCACATTTAGTGTCACCACACGGAGATACTGCTTGTTCAGAGTCTGGTCCTTCATCCTGCCTTAGAGGAAGACGAGGATTCCATTTCTTTTGCCCTGCTGTCTTAGGGGTCTCGGCTGCCTATCTCCTGCAAAGACTATAGACATCCTCACTCTGCAGCCACAAATTCATCCTCAAGGAAGGCAAATCTGGACTGGGATCACAGTCTGCACGGTGATGTACAGATCCGGTAAAGGGTCACTGTTTGGGGAGGTCCTTAATGGAATGCCCTCCTGTAGGCTGAAGCCTTCTTCATGTTCAGCATATGCTTACTGTTGTAGGTTTCCTCTTTCACTGGAAGGCAGGATGAAGATGACAAATGGATACTGCTAACTACTATGCTCAGGAAGTCAAATAAGACTTACACACCTTTTTAAAGAAAAAAATTGCCTTTTGTGATAAATGAGCATATAACCCTCTTTGAAATGAGCACTGCTGTGAGAAATCACTTTTCAAAACTCATGCCAACTTACCGTTTCAGATCACCTCTAAAATGCATCCATCCATTCATTGACTTGTGCCGGGCCCTCCTCTTCGCACGAGGATAATGCAGCAAATGAAGCTGACAAAATCCTTTTCCCTCTTCTAAGTGATATGCTATCAGAGAGAGGCAAGTGCCCAGGATCTTACTAGTTGTCGGAGTGGAACTCGGGACAGACACTCATTTATGCCTAGGGATAGGTGAAGGGACACGCCTGTCGGACACGGAGTTGAGGAGGAGATGAAGAGTTGCCCAGAACGTTCCCTCCCACCAAGGTGGTACAGTCACGGCCTCCTGGTGCTCAGGTGACCAGAAACGTGCCAGCTGCTGCTCTCCTAGCTGACACTGCGTTTGTATGCCAGCCATGGGACCTCAGCAGCAGAAAGGGAAAGACGCCAGCCCAAGGGTGTTCAGCTGTCAGAGACAGGGACAAGCAAGAGAGGACTCTGGACAGAATCCAAAATAAAGAGATTCTGCTAGACGAGGTCAGGTGGATGTTGCAGACCACATCAGCAAAACCATACATGTGATCATCATGGGTTTGTCACAGGGTGAAGATCACTCGAAGATAGCAGAAACTCAGTGATGCTGTCACCCACAAGTGACAAGTCACCTACAATTGACCAAAGCTGAGACAGACTCTATCCAATTATCAAATACTCACAAAAAACATCTGAAATGGCCAAGAAAGAAAACAGGGAGGAACCGTATTCGGTTACATCAGAAAGGAGGAGGATACTCTGAGTTAAAATAACTAAAGGATTCCTGAATTTTTTTAAAAGACCGATTTCAAATACATTCTCATATTTTGAAATTAAGTGAATTAAAATATCAGGGTAAAACTCAGACTTGGGGCCACAGAGAAAGGGAGGAGACAAGAGTGTTTGCAGGTTAGGGAAGCAGGAGGAGGGAGTTGTGACAAAGACTTCACCTTCCTAAGCTGAAGAGTAAAAACCGGTGTCCTGGAATTAGACATTTTCTTTCTACATTATAGAAAAGAAATACAGATGATGATTGGAAAAGGAACGGTGACCAGCAAGTCAGATGGCTACACAATACTTTTCCAAGCAAGAACACTTTTTACAGCAAAAAGGCTCTAGTAATGATTACCCAGGGTGATGGGTGATGTGGGAAACCAAGGCCAATGAAAAATTAAATTTCCTTACTGCCTACATCCCATTGACAAGTCCTTGGAACAGGCAAAGTGACTCTTGTCTGGGAATTTAGCTGCCTCAATGAGGATACCTTGCTAAGGGTATAAGGGAATCTTAGTTTAATATTACCCTGACCCCCACCCCTCCGGATCCTGTAAGTCTACTTAAATACATAAACCTCTTTTATCTCTACCCCCGAATATATGTTAGCAATCATCCTACAACATTTGGGTACTGATAGACCCCTGAGGTGTCTTGTGACTGAGGTTTTACTAGACAACAGCAAGTGACTTTATCTTAACAATAGGTAGTCCCCTCAAGGTCCTGGAAACCTTGTTTCCAAAAATTCCTTATAGACTTATGCTCTCCCTATCCCCCTCCCAACCTGAAAGCATATAATCAGTCCCTCCTCACACCCCCAGTGCAGCTCTTTCTGTCCCCAGGTCCCGTCCCCGTGCTCTGATAAAACCACCTTTCTGCACTGAAGACATCACAAGAATTCTTTCTTGGCCATCGGCTCCAGACCCCAACACTTCAAACCACATCAATGGGCACTAAATAGACTTTCAAGGGACCACCTACAGATTACAGATAAATCAACCAACGTGGAATAAAGTATGAAAAAAAAAAAGACAAGGGAACTCAAAGTAACACAAGTAATAAAGCTAAGGAATAAAAGAATCAGATCAAGTGTGTTAAATTCTACACCTGTGAGCAGAAAAATAAATCAGTTCAAAGACACAATGTAACACTTTTTTTCCTCCTTAAACAGCTCTTTACAAGCAAGTGTCAAAAAAAAGTGGGGTGGACAAGTGGGGATCATGAAAAGGAAACAAAAAGCACAAGTGAAGACGTTACAGTCAGACAAGACAGAATTAAGGACAGAAGCACTAAATCTGATAAAGAAAAGTCATCCAATGAGGGGAAAACAGGCAATGAATGAAGGGAATCTAGCAACCAAAATCCGAAAAACGGAAGTGCAGTTACAAAACTTATGCAACAACTCTTACGTAAACAAAGAACACTCAGAAAAGATACAACTCCAGTGTAGATTTCAACACGTCTCCAGAAATCTGGAATAATACAAGGGAACAGAGAGGAAATTGAACAAATCTGAATAAACAGGCTCATAATGTATGTAGTATGCACCTACTTTTTAGGAGTCCATAGAAGATTTTAACATTTAACCCTAGATTTTACTACAAAGAACAAATAGTTTTCAGTTTACTTTTCTGGTAGAATCAAAAATAATTCTAAATATGTAATGTAAAGGTGACCAAATAGATTAACTATTTTGATATTTATTCCTAAATTATCCAGAATCAAAGAAGAAATAAACACCGATACTGCAAGAACGGTTTCTTACAAGGAAATATTCAGCTTAAAATCTTCAATTTAAGACGACAAAATATAAAGGCAATTAGCATTCACACTAAGAAACAAAAGGGAAACAAACAAAAAGAAGCAAAGGGAATACAGTCAAAAGGAGAAATTGAAATAGATTTCTACAACAAAATAGGAGAAATGTAATCAAAAGCTGTGTTTTTTAAATTAAATTTACTTAAAGTCCTATAAACTGCATTAAGGACATAAACAAGTAATGCTGTAGAATTATAAGGAGTAGAGGAAGTAGTTGGGCTGTTCCTACTGAGAGAGATCCTAGTGATGGGGATAAAAAAAAATCTCTGCAAAGTAATTTTAAGTAATCCTACTAATAACAACAAGTACAAAATTTTCAGCAGATGGACCTATAACAGACTAATACAAATAGTATCATTAAACAATGACGTGAACAGTGCTAAACATTATTATACAAGGCTTAATGATTTTGATTCATTCACTGGTCTAAAAACTTTTATATCAAGTAAACTGAGGCACAGGGAGGTTGAGTAGTTGCATAAAGTAAATCCGGGACTGAAGTCAGACATGCTTCAATGGACATGACAGATCAATTATAGCAGTGAGTTTGCTTTATAAATACAAGAGGGACTCCATAAACAGAATTTGATAGAAACCTGTAAACAGAATTGATGTGCTAACTATCGTAACTACTTATAAACTATTCTAATGTTGAACTGAGGTTGTAATGGGGACAGAAAATAAATGTGTAACCTCTATTACACACAAAAACCTGCTCTTGGGGGCTTGTTTCCATCCCCAGTATATGAGGCATGCCTTACAAACTTTCCAGTGGGTCTTAAATATAAACTTTCTCTAAACATTTCAGTCACATCAACAGCCTCAAGCCAGTCACTAAAATAGGTAGGCTAGTGCACAGTACCTCTTTAGGCTGGCAGAGCACAAAGTGAATGGGAGAATAATCTACACATAATTCTTCTTGGATGGTCCTGGTCCAGTAGCCTCAGCGGCACCTGAGACCCTGTTAGAACTGGACCAGCTGAGGCCACACCCCCACATATGGCATCAATCTGCGCTTTAACAAGGTCTCCCAACACTAGACTATAAGCTTTGGTTTATATCTGTCATCATAATGAATTCAGTCTTTCAAAAAGATTAATGCCTGGACCCCACTATAAAAAGATTCTGATTTAATTGTGGTGGCGTGGGCACGAGAATATTCAAAACCTTCCCAAGTGAGTCTAATGTGCAGCCACTGGTCCACCTCTCTTTCCCCTATTATTCTGATCTTCCCCCTCCTCCCCCCTTCCTGCCATCCTCACTGCTTTCTTCTGGGTCCTCCGGGGTTGGAGCTGTGGACAGAGAGAAGGGCAGAGAGGAAATCCAGCACAGTTGTCCCTAGGAGTAGCCGATTCCAAGGGGATTCTCGGCCTCAGCATGTTTTCATGACAAAATACTCCTCCAATACTCCCTTCCCCTCGTCCCCCAGCCCTCTGATCTCATTCTGTCCTGGGAAAGCTACCCTTCAGTTGGCCCACATTTAGCATCCCTCTTAGGAAACACCTCTAGCCTCTTGTGCCAAAGGTTGCCTTGCCCCTTTTATGGGCAAAGTCTCTTTGAGATAGTATCCAGAATGTTGCATTGCATAATGCACATCTGGTCCCCAGAAAAACAGCTGTGCTGCTCACACAAAGGGGTCCTGGAGAAGGCAGATGTCTCTCTTCACTGCGATGGCAGAGCAGCAATTTCCTGTGGTCCCAGTGCTGTTGAGTGTCAGACATCAGGGACGTACCAGTCCCTTTGCTTAGTAGCTCTGGGGGCAAATGTCAACATGGCCCTTTCTAGGCTTTGGCTGAAGGCAAGCAGCCCCATGATTCTATGTGGGGAGTGAAAATGACCTGGAAGACAGCAGTGTGTGCAGGACAGGAGGGGTCACCACAAACCACACTCACCAAGAAAAAAAAAAATCACCTCCTCCAACTTTCTATTTCCAAATAGTCAAGATTTGCCATTTCACAATGTCTCATTTCACATTTGCATGTCCTCTGTCAGTTGCCAATTATCTCTTTCTATTGTGACTAGGAGGGTCCCTGGCCCCTATGGTCTGGCCTGAGACCCCAGGGACATTAGCTGAAACTGAGCCATAACACTTCCAAACCAGGGACATCAAGACATCAGAGGAGGAAGGACTGTGATTACTAAAAGCCTGTTTAGCACTAACTGATAAAGTAACAGGAATCTGAGGACCACACACTTTAAAATGGGAAGAAAAATATACCATAAGGAACACTGTAAGTGGCACAACATTATAGGCATTTCAATTAAAATCCAGAAATGATTAAGGAAAACGTCTAGTGCAATTATTGCTCAGCGTTTTTAAGTTCTAATGAATTCTATGATATGATGAAAATTAAATAAACAGCATAATCATTGGAAAAAACGATAGTTACCAGTGATGATATTCATATAAACCTAAAAAAGGAACTGTAGAAAAAACAACAACCATGAATATCAATACTTAGTAAATAAAGTTAAGCACTCCAGCCGGAAACCAGTTTTTAAAACTATGTTGTATTTACACATATGTACTCATCATTAAACTTAAAAAGTTTGAATTATTTAGAAATGGATTATCCATAATATATAAATGGAATCGCTATTGAATATGTAAATATGTACGCAAATGGAGGTATCAATGTTGATTAATTGTAAAATTTAGTATTGTTAAATTATTTTTAAAAATTTTACACAAATTGATTTTAAGGTTCATACTGAAGACAGAATCAAACACTGGAAAATACGGTCAGGAACTTGCTTTGACAGATATTGAAATATACTATAAATATGCTGTAATTAAATCACAATGAAACAGCCATCATCAGATCCTATGGAATTGTCCTAAGGATAGAAGAATAAAAAGTGGAAAACAATGACAAAAACTAAACACAACATGTGGTATATCAATACAGTGAAGAAAGGTCAGCCTAACTACTAAATACATACTGCCAAGACAATGCACATCAGGAAGAAAATTAACACATAGGCTTTTCTCATTTTACATGTACTGTATATACGTCAGGTGGAGATGCATATATGTTCAGATACATTAATTACTTAAAATGTAAGAGGAGAAAAACAATCTTCAGAGGAAACCAGAAAGCTATACTCACTCTATTATTAGAAAACTAGAACGCTTAGAATCTATAAAAGAGGAGGGGCCTACATCACTGATTTAAGGATTAACAGCCAGCTGCACTACCTGAGGCCACACGGAACTCAACAGGTACACGGTGCAGAGAGGTGGGCTGGGGGACAAAGAAGCCATGGAGGGCAGGGAGCTATTTTTGCTCGAACAGAGACAGGGTGGGAGAGTAGGGGAAAGGCACCACCCCCAGCAAGGCTGTCATTCAAAATAGGAGAGATTAAGTTTCCCAAACAAAAATTAATGGAGTTTGTGACCACTAATCCAGCCCTGCAAGAAATTTTAAGGGGAACTCTCTGAGGGCAGAAAAGGTGGGGTTAGAGTTGAGGAACCAGAAAAACCAGAAACAACAAAGACTAGAAAAGACAAGAGAATGCTACTAGAAATTTCAACTCTACAGGTAACACAATGGCAATAAATTCATATCTTTCACTACTCACTCTAAATGTCAATGGTGTAAATGCTCCAATCAAAACATACAGGGTAACAGAATGGATAAGAAAACTAGGTCAGTCTATATGCTGTTTACAAGAGACCCATGTTAGACCTGAAGACACGTTCAGATTGAAAGTAAGGGATGGAGAATCCTCTACCATGCTAATGGTCACCAAAAGAGAGCTGAAGTAGCTTCCTTATTTAGACAATCTAGAATTTAAAATGAAGACTGTATCATAATTAAGGGGTCTATCCACCAAAATCTAACAATCAAAAACATTTATGCTCCAAACATGGTAACATCCAAATATGTAAATCAATTAATTACAAACATAAAGAAACTCATTGATAATAATACAATAATAGAGGACTTCAACACCCCACTTACAGCAATGGACAGATCATCCACACAGACATCAACAAGAAACAATGGCTTTGAATGACACACTGGACCGGATGGACTTAACAGATATATTAAAAGCATTTCATCTTAAAGCAGGGAAATACACATTCTTCTCAAGTGCACATGAAACACACATACTGGGACACAAACCATCCCTCAACAAGTGCAAAAAGATCGAGATCATGCCATGCATGTTTTCAGACCACAATACCATGAAACCCAAAATCAACCACAAGAAAATACTTGGAAAGACAACAAATCCTTGGAGACTAAAGAACATTCTACCAAAGAATGAATGGGCTAACCAAGAAATCAAAGAGGAAATTAGACAGTACATCGAAGCCAATGAAAATGATAACAGCACAGCCCAAAACCTCTGGGATGCAGCAAAGGCAGTCATAAGAGGGAAGTGTATAGCAATCCAGGTCTTCCTAAAGAAAAAAAGGTCTCAGATACACAACCTAACCTTACACCTTAGAGAGCTGGATAGAGCTCTTAAATAAAACCCCAAACCAGCAGAAGACAGGAAATAATAAAGGTTAGAGCAGAAATCAATGCTATCAAAATAAAACAAACAAACAAAAAACATATCAATGAAACCAGAAGCTGGTTCTTTGAAAGAATTAAAAAACTGATAAACACCTAGCCATTTTGATCAAGAAGAAAAAGAAAAGAACTCAAATAAATAAGATCAAGAATGAAAGAGGAGGGGCGCCTGGGTGGCTCAGCCGGTTAAGTGTCCGACTTAGGCTCAGGTCATGATCTCACAGTTTGTGAGTTCGAGCCCCACATCAGGCTCTATGCTGACAGCTCAGAGCCTGGCGCCTGTCTTCAGATTCTGTGTCTCCCTCTCTCTCTGACCCTCCCCTGCTTGCGCTGTCACTGTCTCTCAAAAATAAATAAACATAAAAAAATTTAAAAAAAAGAAAAGAGAACACAACCAACAATGCAGAAATACAAACAATAATAAAAGATTATGAGCAATTATACACCAATAAAATGGGCAATCTGGAAGAAATGGACAAATTCCTAGAAACATATAAACTACCAAAATTGAAACAGGAAGCAATAGAAAATTTGAACAGACCCATAACCAGTAAAGAAATAGAATTGGTAGGTAATCAAAAATCTCCCCCCAAAAAATCAAAAGTCCAAGGCAAGATGGCTTTCCAGAATTCTACCATATATTTAAAGAAGAATTAACACTTATTCTCTTGAAGCTGTTCAAAAAAAAAAAAAAAAGAAAGAAAAGAAAAGAAAAAGAAAAGAAATGGAAGAAAACTTCAAACTCTATGAAGCCAGCATTACCTTGATTCCAAAACCAGAAAAAGACCCCACTAACAAGGAGAACTACAGACCAATTTCTTTGATGAACGTGGATGCAAAAATCCTCAACAAAGTACTAGCCAACCAGATCCAACAATACATTAAAAGAATGATTTACCACAACCAAGTGGGGTGTATACCTGGGATGTAGGGCTAATCAATAGCCACAAACCAGTCAATGTGATACAGCACATCAATAAAAGAAAGGACAAGAACTACATGATCCTCTCAATAGATGCAGAGAAAGCATTTGACAAAATACAGCATGCTTTCTTGATAAAAACCCTCAAGGAAGCAGGGCTAGAAGGATTATACCTCTAGATCATAAAAGCCATATATGGAAGACCCAACACTAATATCATCCTCAATGGGGAAAAACTGAGAGCTTTCCCCTTAAGGTTAGGAGCAAGACAGGGATGTCAATTCTTGCCACTGTTACTCAACATAGTATTGGAAGCCTTAGCCTTAGCCATCAGAAAACACAAATAAATAAAAGGTATCCAAGTTGGCGAAGAGGTGGTCAGACTTTCACTCTTTGCAGATTACATGATTCTCTATATCTATATTTTTTGGTGGAAAAGATTTCACAAAAAAAAAAAAAAACTTCTAGAACTGATCCATGAATTCAGCAAAGTCACAGGATGTGAAATCAGTGCCCAGAAATCAGTTTCATTCCTATACACCAACAATGAAGTAACATAAAGGGAAATCAAGGAATCAATCCCATTTACAATTGCACAAAAAGCCATAAAATGCCTAGGAATAAACAAAACCAAAGAGGTAAAAAATATATATAGTGAAAACTATAGAAAGCTTATGAAAGAAATTGAAGACACACAAAAAAATGGAAAAATATTCGATGCCCCTGGATTGGAAGAACAAACATTGTTAAAATGCCAATACTAAGCAAAGCAATCTACATGTTCAATGCAATCCCTATCAAAATGACACTAGCATTCTTCACAGAGCTAGAACAAACAATCCTAAAATTTGTATGGAACCAGGAAAGACCCCAAATAGCCAAAGCAATCCTGAAAAAGAAAACCAAAGCTGCAGCCATCACAATTCCAGACTCCAAGCTGTATTACAAAGCTGTCATCATCAAGACAGTATGGTACTGGCACAAAAACAGACACTCAGATCAATGGAACAGAACAGAGAACCCAGAAATGGACTCACAAATGTATGGTCAACTACTCTGACAAAGCAGGAAAGAATATCCAGTGGAATAAAGACAATCCCTTCACCAAATGCTGCTGGAAAAACTGGACAGCAACATGCAAAAAAACGAACCTGGACCACTTTATCACATCATACACAAAAATAAACTCAAAAATGGATGAAAGACTTAAATGTAAAATAGGGAGCCATAATAATGCTAGAGAAAGCAGGCAAGAACCTCTTTGACCTTGGCCACAGTAACTTCTTACTCAACCCATCTCCAGAGACAAGGGAAACCAAAGCAAAAATGAACAAGTGGTACCTCATCCAAATAAAAAGCTTCTGCGCAGTGAAAGAAACAATCACCAAACTAAAAGGCAACCAATGGAATGGGGAAAAAATATTTGCAAATGACATATCAGATAAAGGGTTAGTATTCAAAGTCTATAAAGAAATTATCAAACTCAACACCCCAAAAACAATCTAGTGAATGGGCAAAAGACATGAATAGACACTTCTCCAAAGAAGACATCCAGATGGCCAACTGACACATGAAAAAATGCTCAATATCTCTCATCATCAGGGAAATACAAATCAAAATCACAATGAGATATCACCTCACACCAATGAGAATGGCTAACATTAACAACTCAGGCAACAACTGATGTTGGTGAGGATACAGAGAAAGGATCTCTTTTGCATTGCTGGTGGGAATGAAAACAGGTGCAGCCACTCTGGAAAACCATATGGAGGTTCCTCAAAAAATTAAAAATAGAGCTACTCTACAACCCAGCAATTGCACTATTAGGTATTTGTCCAAGAGACACCAGTATACTGTTTCGAAGGGACACATACACCCCAATGTTTATAGCAGTGTTATAAACAATAGCCAAAGTATGGAAAGAGCCCAAATGTCCATCGATGGATGGATAAAGAAGATGTGGTGTACACAGACACACACACACACACACACACACACACACGGAATATTATTTGGCAAAGAGTGAAATCTTGCCATTTGCAACTATGTGGATAGAACTGAAGGGTTTTACGCTAAGTGAAAATAGTCAGAGAAAGACAAGTATCATGACTTCACTCATATGAGGAATTTAAGATACAAAACCAATGAACGTAAGGGAAGGGAAGCAAACTTAACATAAAACAGGCAAGGAGACAAAACATAAAAGACTTAAGTTAGAGAACAAGCAGAGGGTTGCTGGAGGGGGTGTGGGAGGGGGGATGGGCTAAATGGGTAAAGGCCCTTAAGGAAACTATTCTGAAATCACTGTTGCACCATATGCTAATTTGGATGTAAGTTAAACAAAAAAATATTTCTGTAAATAAAAACTAAAGAATCTATAAAAGGAAATTATGTAAGTATATGTTTGACAGGTTTATAAAGATGTTTTTGTAATACAGGTAGAAGACAGGGTAGGTAGCTGTAATATGCAACAAGCTCTTACAAACTAATAAGACGTCCAAAAATAAGAACTATAAAGGAAAATGCAAAAGTTCAAGTCAAATTTGCCAACAAAATATGAAAAATGCTGATAGGGTAAATTACCAGTGGAGAAATAAAGAGAACAGTGTGATGTAAGGGGGTACAATACCTACAAGTATAAGAGAAGAGCATTTAGGGCACAAGAAAGAACAAGTGCAAAGGCCCTGAGATGGGGGTCTACCTGATATGTTAAAGGTCAATGCAGCAAGTGTGGCTGAAGAATAAAAAAGCGTGAAAGAGATGTCTAAGGACATGGTCAAAGAGACAGTAAGGACCCAGAGTGTAGAAGACTCTGCAGGTCATGGGAAGGCGTGTGGAGTTTATTCTAAATGCAACAGAAAGCTGTTGAAAGAGAAGACAATCTAGTTTTAGGGTTAAAAGAAAGGCTCTGTCTACTGTGGGAAAACAAGCCCAAATCCTAGCCCATGGAGGCTTGTGACATTCCAGACAACAGAGGACAACAGCCTAGAACAGGGGATACCAGAAGTTCCCTGGGCACATTCCTCTAAGTGCAAGTTTAGATCTACAGATTCAACTTTACAAGGGCTACCAGTCTCCCCAATTCCTCCATCAGTAAATGACAGTTCCTCATCACTCTGGGACCCCCAATATTATCCATATCATTCTTGTTTTATATCTAGTAAAGTCTTATCTCAATATCTAGGATGCGCATTTCCCTAGAGAGATTGAATACTTACTCTTTAATCATGTATCTATTGTCCTCTATGAAATCATTCCTATTTTACCAACATTTTAACTGACCATTTTTCTTGCTTCTTCTCACCTTTCTAAAACACATACTTAGCAATTACGTAGGTTGCAAACAACTTTTCCCAGTTTTGTCTTTTCTTCTAGGATTGGCTCTCAATGTTGCCAGCGCCAAACCTACATACGTGGAGGGTGCCTGTGTGCACAGATCTCTACAAATAACATGATTTATGATGTCTTGCTTTCTGGTACATTTCAAGCACTCACTTTTTATTCCAAAGTAGAAATTCATTGTGATTCTAGTTTGTCTATTATGAGGGCTTTGCTATTCCATATACAATTAAAACTGCAGTAGGTCTATGAAAACTTTGCACAATAATTAAAATTGAGTAACTCACTACTTACATTATCTTCAGTGGTTTCCAAAGTTTTTAAATTTTCTACATTACAATCTTGTACTTTTCAGATTTTTTCTTTACTATTTTTGCTGTGTTAAAATTGTACTTATTTACAATAAGTAAAAATAAGTTATATTTTTCTCATGTGTAAAATATACTTATGCACTTTGATGCTATTATATAGCAAATAATTTTCGTAACACTTTTATATTCTTGTGTTTTCCATGTTGATCATCTACAAAAAATCTTTCTTCCTTTGCAATGCTTCCGTGTTTTTCTGGTTTTACTGCAGTGACGAGTACCTCCAAGTAAGTGTTTACCAGCTCTGACGATGAGCATGGTTCCTTTAATAATTTTATTTTAAAGCAATGCTTTTAAATATTTTATTATTAAGAATGGTCTAAAAACTTTTCGTAGCCACTCTTTTCCCAATTAAATTCACATCTAATCCCATTACAGTAAAAATTTTTTCTCATGATCAGATACACGTGCTTTTTTGCATGCATTGAGGACTCTATAAAAGTAATAGATGAAAGATAAACTATAAACACCTTTGTGTTATTCCTAAAATAAGCTTACTTGATCAGGATTCAAAATTTATATATACGCTATACATAAATCATATATTATATACACATACACACATATATAACACATACAAACACACACACACACACACACACACACACACACACACACACGCCACATTTGGCTTGCTTTCATTTTAAGAATTCTTCTATGCTCAAGAGAGAGACTGACTTACAACCTTTCTCATACTATTCTTTCCAGGGTTTGGAATCAAGAAGCTCTAACATTAATTTCAGACAATGCACTGGAGATCTTATTTTCCTAGAAAAAGTTACAGCTCCCTGGAATAACCTGATTTTTGAAAGTTGAGTAGAAATTGCCTGAAAATCCATTTGTGCTCATTGCTTTAGTGGTGATAACATTTTTATCTACTCCTTTTATCTATAGAAAGCTCAGACTTCCTCATGCTGTCTGCTTTTTGGACCAGAATTTGTCAATTTTCCTAGTTTTATAAATAGAGTAGCTTATGTATTTAGAAGATCCTCATTTTTAATATTCACCTGCATTTATGTTCTCCTGTTAATTTTTAGTATGGTTTATTCATCTCTTATCTCATTCCTCTGGGCTTTTGAGTCATTTTAATTGTAGCTGAGAAGAGATACTACACTTGATCTTAGCCAAAAGATAGAATCTATAACATTGTAATTACTTTGTATGGTAACAAATGATAAGTAGGCTTTTAATAGGAATCCTTCATGAAATGTCTAAAAAATATCAAATCAATATGACCTGTGACTGAATATTGTACATTGATTATACTTAAATTAAAAAAAACAGATTTACTCTTCTATATTGCCTAATACTTATCTAACCTTAGATTCCTGCAGTAACCCAAACGTGGTTATGACATTTTATGCAGAAGTTTCTTCTTGTACTATTATTGATTGCTTCATTATGGTCTTGTCTTTTCAAAGAATACTTTTAGGCTCTGTTTCCCTTCATTGTAAAATTATTTCGTAGAAAACACATACCCCACTTTACAATATTATTGCTTCTGTTTTCATTTCTGGTTTTAATGGTTATATGATGGTCAGTCATAATACGTTCAGCCTTTCTCTTTCTCTAATGAAACTATTTAAATATAGAAGATGGCCCTTCAACATTTTTTCACCCTCCAAGTTTTGGCATATAACATTTTCATTATCATTCAGTCTTACAGATTTTTAAATTCCCATTTTTATTAATAAAAACTACTCATGGTACTACTTTATTTCTTCAAGTGCATCCTGCAGAAAGCTACTTAAAAACTTGCAGTAAAAAAGAAAAAAAAAAACTAATAGACTAGTTCAATTTTGCAGGAGAAAATGTATTCACTCTCCTACTTTTGCTGGATACATTATTCTAAGTTGTCTTTCGGTCTCCACTATTTGAGAAAATTGTTACCAGTCTATTTATTCTTATGTGCCCTTAACCTTCCTATTGGTGCCTTTAAGGTCTTTCCTTTGGTGCTCTAGTATCATGACTATGTGTCTACAATTACATTTATTTTTTTTATCCCTCTTGCTTGGTACATGTTGTATTTAGTATACCAGTGGATTCTGGTCTCTAAGAAGTTCTGGAAATTTCTCAAGCACTATTTTCCCAATTTCCTTTCCTCCATTCTTTTTCCCTCCTGAAACTCTCGTTAGATTTAAGTTTGATCTTCTCAGTCCATCCTCTTGTTTTTCAACTACTCTTCCAAATTTGTTAGCTCACTGTCACTATGAAGTTTGCCCTTATCTTTTCCAAAATGTTTACTAATACTCTCCTTTCTGTTCCAAAAATGTTATGTTTGCCTCTGTGTAATCCCTGGAGTTCTGACCTGGCGCTGTACTGATTAACATTCTCTGAATTATCTTGAATGACTAAGGGAGTCCTAGAGAAGCTGACCTCACTTGGCTGTGGGCCTGACGTTTAAAGTTCTAATCCCAGCGCTGCAAGGGATCAATGCCTGAAAGACATCCCTCACTTCAGCATTTACTTAACCACCGTCCCTGATAAAATTTGTCGTTTCTTCTTTTGACGAGAGGGGGCATTTTTTTTTTTTTAACTTCTTTAGGAGACTGGATATGCCGTGAAGACTATGTCTTACAGTTTAGCTGAGATCTAACTGTACTGCAGCAGGAGTTCCTTCAGGATATTTAGGAATACTGCTAGAAACGAAGCCTTTTGAAAACAGAGGAAGCCTGTGGGTAATGCTTCCATTACTGTTGATACGGGGTGCTGGGTCACAGAACAGCACCGCTTTCTCTCCTTTCAGAAGTGTTGTAGAAAGATTCTTCGTCTTTTGCAGCCCTAATCCCTCAGAGTCTGAGAAAAGTGAGTGCCCTTATGTCTACAAAACCTGCAGACACACATGATGGATATTTTGCATATATTTTCATACGGGTTGCAGACACAGGAAACCTATCCATGGACCTCCGTGAGTCCAGGCTAAGACACTCCCTAAGGGTAACCCATCAAGTTAATAAGATTACCATGAACTGATGAATGAATGAGGAGATACAGGGTCAGTGTTCAGGAACAAACCTATTCCCACCCATCCCACCATTTCCTTCAGCATTTCTTTCAAGGTTAATCAGAGTTCAAGAACTTTGATTCTGTACGCATTAATATGGTTAAATTGGCTTTTCTATTTATGATAATAAGAAAAAGCAATTATATCCCTCAGGGAGTTAGGCCATTAACAGTCAAAGTCATGCAGATTCTTAGCCCCATTTTCCTACCGGGATTCAAAAGCTATAATGGTAGCATTTAAGAGACAAAGGGGTAAAGGAGGGGGTGGGGCAGGCAACTAAGAGTCTGCTTGCTTTCCTAATGGATAGCCTTCCATTTGGCCCAAACTATAGTGCTACCATTAGGAGGCTGATACACACTTCCTTTGCTAGGGCTTCCATAATCGAGAGCGCAGGGAATAGGCCAGTGCAGGACGGAATGGATACAAGCTACTGAGACATTAGGTGCGGTCACACAGAACTAAGGAGTTACTATCAGGAGAGGAAGAGCAGAGCTGATGCCAGAAGGGTCCCTCAGAAGACTAGCACCATAATCGACCCAGCCACTAAACCAACATCCACGGAAGAGCATCAGCTCTCAAGTGCAGAGCTGCAAATCGGAGGTGTTACAAGGAATGTGCAATTACCAACAGAATACTAGAGCCAGAGGGTGGTTTACTGCGTATGTAGATCAGAGCAAATTCAAGACTACTTCTAAAATATCCCTGTCCGTAACTCACCTGCATTCCAATGACTCTTATCACACCGGTAAGTGTTTCAAAACAAACTCAAAGACCCAAGGCCTTTTCACTTAGCTAAGAGGGGAGACGTGAATCTCTTCATGGGGAACCCAAGAACAGAGACGTCTTTTCACACAACAGACTCTCCCACCTATGGTAACAGATTCACCAACATTTCTCACGTCACAATGCTTCAATCTGCATCAGGACAACAGTGGTAAGTATGTGGATATATAAAGGTTTCTGCAAAGATTAAAAATGGTAATTATGGAAAATACTTCCATAGTAGCTGGCTTGTAAACAACATTCAGTGGAGGCAATCTGCTAGTTTATCATCAGTACTGCTTTTACCATACTAACTCTACAAATGCACTGTAAATGTTCGTAAGCGTTGTAAATTATTTTAGCGGCTGACCCAGCTTCCAGGATGGGGATCTTGGTCAGCATCCGGACGTATTTATACCACACCTTCAGCCATTTTCTACTTAGGATAGAGCAAGAGAGAGAAATCATTCCCCAAGAATCAAGAAGACTGAACCCTTTGGGTAGTCAAATATAAGGGCAATATAGAATCCAGTTCAGGGAAGGTCAAAGAGAAACTGAGCTGTGTGGAATCATGAATCACACAAAGGTGCCAAGAGCTCAGGGAAGGCTGGAAAACTACAGCAGTATCTACAGAAGCAAATATATTTATAAACAATAGTTGCTCATTTGTGTATCTGAGCATGAATTTTTGGGAGGGGTGCCTAGTTGGCTCAGTCTCTTAAGCATCCAACTCTTGGTTTCAGCTCAGGTCCTGACCTCATGGTTTCATGCGTTCAAGGGCTGCTGTTAGCACAGAGCCTGCTTAGGATTCTCTCTCTCTGACTCTTTGCCCCTCCCTCACGGTCTATGTCTCTCTCAAAATAAACTTCAAATTATAAAAAAAAAAAAAAATAGAATGTTCATGAAACACTCAAGTTCATTCATCTTAACTTTCTCACTAAGAATCAATTACTCTTCTCTTACTACAAGAAGTGACCTAAACGAGCAGAGGTAAGCATGGTGAGCATTGAAATCCCACTCCTATGAACCTATGCCAAAGGGTTCATTATATTGTATGACAGTAGTTTATTGTCTTTAACCAACAACAAATAATCTCAAATCACAAACCAGCCATAAAACGCACAGGAGTGATACTAACTGTAGAGAACAAACAAAATCCCTTAGTTAATGCTTTGGGCCATGGAAGTATCCCTTCTATTAAGCAGAACTAAAAAGTAATAGCTACATGAGGATTCAGGAGCTTACAGTAGAGAGCTAGGGAAAGGCTACTAAGATCCATACTCACAAACAAGGGACTCAAGTTGTTTTTAAAGGAACTTGTGCAACTCATCTGCCTTCTGAAAACAGAGCAAGAAACGTTCTCCACACAGTGGGAGGTTCCTCTGTCTTTCGTATTTCTAATTCCAGGCAGCATGCTGTCTGCTCTCAAAGGCAGGAAAGCAAACGCCACGCTTTAATCAGACAGTATGGACTGCATGGGACTTCCAGATCGCTGGCCCACGCCTGACTGTGTCCGCAAGGCCCCCATCGGATCATCAGTGCCCCTGTCTGCCGGCAGGGGAAGGCGGCAAGACACTGAAAAGGAGCACCAATTCCAGGTTAGCTTAACATTCTTTTTCTACATTCATTAAAAAAAGTAACAATTTCAATCTAATTCTATAATGAAACCGGGAATTAGAATCCTCATTCTGTTGAGCCAACCCTTCTCAACAATCGAGTTTTTCCCCTCTAATTTTATCTTAGTAACACTGTTGGCCCAAGGCTATCTGAGGACCAGCAACAACAAAACACAAACTACTATTAACAACTTAAATCCTCTTGAACCCTTAAAAGCTGCTTTTTAACAAGGATGTTTGTTTTTGATAATGCTCAAGAAGGAGTCATCTTTAACCAAAGTATTTTACTCTTTTCTTTGTAATCAGAGGGGTACAATTTTCCTCCTTTACCTGAAGGCTTGAAACTCCTGGTCCCCCCACAGCACTTGATTTTGAAATAGAAGGGTGTGGATTTGAGGGTGGGGGGATGTGTTATATTCCCTAATACTTGATATTTCTTGAACCCCAGATTAATACCTAGGGTTCCTGTTGGAATGGAATTTAAACAATTTTTTTCCTATTGTCAAAGAAAAATTGTACTGGACAAAACCTGGCGAAGAAAGACTTTATTCAAGACTGTGGCAACAATGGGCACAGACTGAACGCCACTCTGCTGAAACAGAAAGGAGGGCTTGGTAAGCGCTGGGATAAAGCCGTAGAAAGCGCTGGAGGCAGGTAAGGGAAGTCAGTCCACGTGATGAGGGCATTTGCACTGGCTGCGAAGCACTTAAGTGAGGCTCCTGCTCCCCAAACCCCAGACTATAGACAGGGATGCTTTCTTGAAGATTACGTTTCAAAGCTATCACCCCTTGGTGCTTGAAACCAGGCCTGGGCTGTAAAACCTGCAAAAGGTTTTTTCACAATTTACACCTCAGAAAGGGCAGAGAAAGAATTTACAAGATTTCTTAATTAAATCTTCTGGGAAGAGGGAGGTCACTTAGCCTGACACTTTACAGTTGGCGGCGGGGGGGGGGGGGGGGGGGGGGGGGGGGGGGGGGGGGGGGGGGGGGGGGGGGGGGGGGGGGGGGGGGGGGGGGATGGTTCTTGATTATTAGAGTCGCTTTTAGACAAAAGCAAATCTACTGCAGGTTAAAACACGCAGTTCTGTGGGATGACAGGGAGTGACATAAGCCTCCAAAGATTTCGGTCTTTGGTAAATTTGAATGGTGTATGCTTCAGGTGCTTATGCAATCTACTTAAATATGTAAAACACAATATATCCTTACCAACCTCTTATGAATCGTGTTTCAAGTGTCATGTGTGCAAAATACCCTATTCTTCCTCTTGGCCTAGGTTAGGATTTGCCTTTTCACCGGGAAATAGAATCCTCAGTTTAAGAACTGTGCAATTTAATGTAAATCCTTACCTGGTTTATTCTTTTGCTCCCATCCCACTACATATGGTTTGCAAATGGAAGGATATTTCTAAACAAAGCTATGACTTGAGTGTTCTATAACAAGAAAAGCTACATTTAAGTTTACTGTGGCTCTTAAAAATTGCTTTCTATGTGATTTTTCCCCCAAACAACAGAAAGCATGAAGCATAATTTAGAGCCTTTGAGGTAAGCTTTACCATCTTCTGATGACTGAACACAGATGCAAGACTTTAGAATTTCCTACCAGCTTTATTTGATGACACCGTTTTTCAAGGTCATTTCAATGGATATTTTATGATTGTTATTCCATTTGTATTCAGTGTAATTTTATTACTGTTTTATAAAGAATTAGAAAAAAATCATGAAAATTAGCAAACTGCTAGGACTTCTGGGAAAGAGGCTAGAGTAAGCCTGGAGGCTCTCACCTCGTTGCATGGATACAACTAGGGAACACCCACATCAGTGTAAAGTCACCCAGAAAATGACTCAGATCGGTAGAACAGACTCTCCTTCCGCAGCTATCTGCAGAGAAGAGACCATAAGCAAGCACAGAAAAGGGAGAGAGGGCACCTGGGTGGCTCAGGCTGTTAAGCATCCAACTCAATTTTGGCTGAGGTCATGCTCTCATGGTTCACGCAGTGCTTGAGCAGGTGTCATGGAGCCTACTAGGAATTCCCTCTGCCTTTGCCCCTCCCCCACTCACAGGCTCATGTGCATGAGCACTTGGGCGCACGCTCTCTCTCTCTCTCACACACACACACACACACACACACACACACACACACACACACATACCACACTCACCGCCCCCCCATAAATAAACTTTAAGGAAAAGATAAAGCAAAAAAAAGAGAAGAGAGAAAATAGAGACCATACCCTTCCACAAAGCACCTCAGGAAGGAAAAACTCACAAGAAACCCATAATTTCCCCAAGTTTTCATACAGCTGGGCTGAACACCTAGAACTTTAAAAATCAGCTGACTGAGCTCTGGGAGAGTGGGAAAGGCTAGGAGAAACTGAGTCCCCACCCTTAAGAGACAGCACAGCAAACAGCCCCGTGGAGATACGGTATTGAAACAGCAGTTTGAAAAACACCAGCGGTATATGGAAGTGTTCTTTACAAATCTCAGAGCACGTGCTGGAGGGGCTGGCATCAACGAGAGACTTCAAGAACAAAGAAGCTGTTGGACACCGTTTCCCTCCCCCACCGTTCAACCTAGGCAGACAGCTGCAGAAACCAGCCCCGTGCCAGGACGCACTACCTAGTTTGCTAAGGGTGGACCTCGGCTCAGTGTTCTCCTGTGGACGTGCTGCTCCCACACCTCCTTGGACAGAGCCCGTCCAAAGCAGGGCCACAAGCCAGGCAGAATACGAGCAGCCCCACCAGGGACCAGCACCGCTCCCAAGCGACTTGCAGGCGGCTGACTGCAGCCTCAGCAGGCTGGGGGCAGACACTGGGTGGACTGCAGGCCTTGCCACCAACAGATGCTTCTCACAGCTGACAAACCAGAGAAGCCACCCCACAGGTTAGCGCTCCTGCAGCTCTGGCAAACACCCAGTCTGACAGCTCAAGCCCAGCATGACCCCAGACCATCCCACTAATGCGGGGACCAAACCTGCTCCATGGCAAGCAGAGAGCGCCATTGCTAATGACTGAGGGTAAACGCAACTCAGCCACAACAGTAGAGGGCGTAACACCCAAGAGACAACCAGAGAAGCACAGGTTCTGGAGAACTGGGACACGGCACTCCAGGGTACTATAGGACCTGGTCTTCAGAAGCCCACTGCTTTCAAGAGCAGGAGACCTAGCCAACTTTTTAAACCTGTAAACAGAGAGTTAGACAAACCAAGGAGACAGAGGACTAGGTCCCAAATCAAAGAACAGGACAAAGCTCACAGCAAGAGAGCTACATGAAACAGATATAAGTAATTCCCTGATAGAGGATATAATGCAAGTCATGTGGAGAATTTAGAACACCGCTTATATTTGATAGTTTTTAAAAGTGTAAATCTAACAAGGTACATGTACGCTAAAAACTACGTTGTTGAAGATTTAAATAAATCAAGAGTTGTAATGTATTCAGGGATTGGAAAAATCTAAATGGTAAAGATGTCAATTCTCAAATTTATATTCAGATTTGACATGAATCAAAATCCCAAATTTCTTTATAGAGATACACCTTTCTAAAATTTCTATGTAAAGATAAAAAAAATAGAGTACTCAATAATTTGGGGTAATAAAGTGAATATACCAAGATTTCATGACTTCCTATAAACCATAGTAATCAAGATGCCTGCGTCTATTGCCACCAAGACCACACAGCTGATGGAATGGAAGACAACCTGAAAATAGAAACAGACCCACAGAACTATGCACAAGTGATTTTTGAGAAATACACAAATGCAATTCGATTTTAAAACGATGATTATTTCCAATTGTGAAGATACTGGAACCGAATAGGAAAAACAAGTAAATGAAGCTTGTCTTAAGTCTCACACCTTAGACGATAATTAACTCAAAATGGATCATGTACTCAAATGGAACACATCAAACTGAAACATTTAGGGAAAAACATAGAAAATCCTTAGGGGTTAGTAGTCAACAAATTACCTTAGACTTGGCACCAAGGCAGAATTCCCAGAAGAAACATATTGAGCAGCTGGACCTTTTGAAATCAAACCCCGTAAATCTATAAACGACCTTGCTGAGAGGGAGGAGAAAAGCTACAGACTGGGAAAATTTGTTTGCAAACCATGCATCCGACAGAGGACTAGATTTAAAATATATGAAGAGCTTTAAAAACGTCAGCATGAAAAAGTCAACAATCTAATCGGAAAATAAACCACTTGAAGAGAGGTTTTACCCAAGGGGATACACAGATGTCAATCAGTCACAAGAAAATATTTTCAACATCATTAGCCATTAAAGAAATCCAAATTAAAAGCAGTCAGATGTCATTACACATCTATCACAAGGGCAAAGATACAAAGTAAGGACAATGCCAAATGCTTGTTAGAATGCATAAAAACTGGGCCAGTCACACTCCGGTGGTAAACATATAAAATGGTGGAGCTTCTCTTCAAAATCAGCTGGGCAATTTATTTAAAAATTGCACTTAGAGCAATAAAATATCCCAGCAATTGCACTCCGAGATATTTATCCCAGAAAAACATGAAGACTGAAGTTCACACAGAAACCTACAGGTGAACGTTCATGGAAGAGGAGACAATTCAAATGTCCTCCACTGGGTGAATGGTTAAATTATAAGCCATCTGTACCATAGAATCTTACTCAGCAAAGGAACAGAACTACTCATGCCCACATTCGCTTGGAAACATCTCCAGAGAATTATGCTACGTGAAAAAAGCCAAACCTAAGAAGTTAGATAATGTAGGATTTGATTAACATAACATTCATTCAATGGAGTTCTGGAAACTAAGGACAGTCCAGTAGTTGCCAGAGGTTAAGAACAGGGTGGAGGCAAGGGTGAGCAGGACCATAACAGGACGACATAAAGGATCTCCATGGTGACCCAAATATTCTAGATCCTAACTATGTCGGTACTCACACCTAGATAGGCTATTATCCAGATATGCTATTACAGTCCTGTGGTTTTGCAACTGTTGTCTTTGAAAAAGCTGGATAAATGGTACATAGGATCTTTCTCATTATACATAAATATATAACTATCTCAAAATTTCAAAAGTATTTAAAAAAAAAAACCCTCACCTTCCTCCTCTTTCACTAAATGACCTCAGCAGACCCCCAGCTACACATGCTACACACTCCTGCAGGTCCTGCTCTTCTCGTCTTTACATTTAAATCCACCAGCAAACCACACGAAGCAGCCAGGGACCCACGCTTCCCATTCCCCCTCCCACTCCACGCTCGGAGCCTGTCCAGGCCCTTTTCTGATTTACCAACTATCACATCATCTCATGACAAAGCTCTCAGTCTTGAACACTCTCCAATCCCCTCCTTTCTCTAGATCTTTCTTAAGGACTCTTTAACTTACAAATACTATTTCTACACAAACCGCACATCATTTAGCTGGGAAAATGGACCTCTGAGATTCTTCTCTGCATAGTTTTATTTCATTTCCCCTTTTTTATTCAGTGCTTAAGCCTTTTCAAACCCTATCTTGTGCAGTTTCTCTCTGAATGCTTAATGTTACCTGTCACCTGGTGACCTCATGCCCACTCCCCGGTGCTCAGCTGACCCAAAAAGTCTTGCCTGAACTTTGTTCATTATATTTCATGTATTTCTACTTGCTTCATCCATTAAATCATGAGCTTCACAGCACATGATATAACACAAGCCTACTAAATTTCAGTAGTATTAATACCATTTTACAGCATAATACACTTTTTTTCCTAGGTTCTTTATCCCTAATCTTCACAAGAAATCAGCAAGGTGGCTTTTAGCATTTCCATTTTCTAAGTGAGAAAGCTGGGATCAAAGAGGTGAAGTAATTTACCAACGTCTCAAAGCTAGCAAGGACCAAAGTGGAACTGGTTACTTTTAAAAGAGAGAGGTTAAAAATCTTTAGATGAATTCAGTAAGAAGTCGCACTTCCTTGTATACCTATCATTAGACCACCAAGTCCATTTGCCAGGCTATAGTTATTCTACATTTCCTAGCAATGGCGAGAATGTAAGGTCTTAATCCAATTAAATCCCTGGATTTGAAAGAGACTTTGTATTTTTGTTAGCAGAGGGAAGAAAAGCGGACGTTTTCTACAAAGCAACAAAAACAAAAAGCAGGTTTGTGACATCCAACAATTGTGCTCCTAGGGATTTCCGAGGTACTTAATCAACTAATTTTACAATTAGTATCTACCAAAACAGAACAAGCCTGCAGGTCAAAAGACTAGAAGCAACCAAGAGGTTTACATGTAGGTATATGCAGCCATACAATGAAATATTGTTCAGCAATAAAAATACATTATTCAAACTACAAAAAACATGCATGAGCCTTAAACGCATGTTTCTAAGTGAAAGATCCAATCTTAAAAGATTATATATACTGTATCATTCCAATTATACAACATTTTGGAAAAGGCAGAACTAGAAGACTGTATAAAAGATCCATGGTTTCCAGGAGTTAGGGCCCGAGAAGGGTTGACTAGGAGAAACCTGGAAAACTTTTAGGGTGGGGACACTATTTTGTAACAGTGATCGATACACAACATGAGGCATTTGCCAAAAACACATGGAACTTTACCAAGAATGAATCTTCCTCCAGGCAAATCTTTGCGGGGAGGGGCACTGAGGAGATGGAAAGATCCCAGGAAGGAACGCAGACCGTCAAGGGAACTAAGTGTATGACAAACGCACGCGATGGTGTCACTGAAAGGGGAGGGGGAACGGCGTGAGCTAAGTGGAAAGGATTGAGGTCTGAAATGCTAAGGACAAAAGGAACTACACATGTAAGTATCATATTCTAGTTCAAGTTATTTCCAAGAGGATGTCGGTTGAGCAGTCTGACGGCCCTATACCTGATACTGGACTTGAGCTATTCCTGGAAAGCAGATGACAAGACCCAGGATGGTCACTGTAGCAATGGGAATTTAGACACCAGAAGAGAGGGGGCGGGAACAGTGCCTGCAGTAACACAGCACACGTTTAATTTAATGCAGATACACTGCTGTACAGAAATCTACAGCCCGGTGTGTGTATACACGGGTTCGGACACATGTAGGTATTTCCTCATTCTGCCAGAGGAGAGGGCCTACAAGAAAAAACAGCCAGGTAGCAACAAGCCCATCAAGCACTCATCATCAGAATTCTGATATCATTTCTCCAAAAACAAGAAACCACACTCCATGGAGAAACAGCTCCAGGCCTGGGGCAGAAAATACGTTTACAGATATGTACACATACATATGTGTTTACTAAGCCACGGACGTTTCTGTGTTTCATCAGCTGAATGCAATGTAGTGGTAACCACAACAGCCAGGATGCAGACCTTAGTGTCAAATCATTTCATATATAGTTCCATATACAGAGATATAAATACATACGGAGAAACGGCTGGCTCCCAGCTGCAGCAGCAAATATCCAAGAGGAACACGGAGCTTAGAGCCTCGGAAATGCTCAAACACAAAAGCCTTGACATTGAGGAGGGTAATGCCCACAGAACACAGAACCAACTAAAGCAGCCCCAAAGAGCCAAGGCTGGTTACCTGGAGTAAGAAAATGAATCAACTAGCATTGGAGTATAACACAGAGTTTAAATAAATACCTAAGAGTCTGTTACATTGATACAAATAAATGACTGAATAAATGGGGGGGGGGGCCACAGGCAGAGGTCAATGTGCCCTGTAGATGGATAACAAATAACTTCCATAGATAGTGTGTCGTCAAGGAGGTGAAGCATAAATACCTACTAACGCGTGACCTGTGTTTGGTGATGTCCTTCCAAAAGAAACAGCATGCATGGCACAGAGAAGGACACGAGTGGGAAAGGTAACTCCCGATGGGAAAGCCTGGCTGACCACCGCAGCCAGGGGATTCAAGTACAGTGAGAACGATGTTCACAGTATACACTCTTGATGTGAAAGGCTGAAAATTTTACCTCTGTGGTCTTCCTCCCCCAAACAGGCAATCCCAGTGTACACATGAGAAAACAGATCCCAAACGGAGGACATTTAACAGAGCATCTGACTGGAACTCCAGAAGAATGTCAAGGTCATAAAACAAGAAACGTCGGAGAAATGATCACAGGCAAAGAGAGAAAAGGAGACAGGTCAACACCATGTAATGGGAGATCATGGATAAGATGACACAAAAGATGATCAGGTAAAACTAAGGAAATCTGGAAGGAGCATGGACTTCCATGCTGGTTCATTAAATGCAACAAGTGTACCACACTAACACAGATGTTAAATTGGATGTGGGGGTATATGGTGAAACTAGATACCATGTTCTCACATTTTTCTGTAAATCTTTAACTGTTCTAAACATGAAGTCTATTAAAAAAAATACAACAATCAATTCAAAACTTTTTTCAAGAGACCAGGTGTTCAGTGCTTTGCCCTCCCATTTTCTCTTAGCACTTTCTGTGTGGAGTAGACTGTTCAGCATCTCAGTATGTGCCCTACTGGCTGCCAATGGTGTTGGACCATGGACTCAGCTGGCTTGAGAATTTCATTAATACGTGTTACTCTGGAGTTCTAGCTTTTGGCTAGGGTGCAAAATGATTCATTCCCAAGTAGGAAAGTAGATATTTTCATACCTCAACTTTTAACTCTCATTTTACCTCAATAGAAAAAGTACACCTAATTTTGGTAGGAATTACAGCTAATGCAGATGATGATCACTGTTTTCCCTGTGTGCTCTGAGTCATTTCAGAGGCAAAGCATTTATCATTCATATCGCGCCCATGACCAGTTCTTCACACTTCCTCCTCGTCATCAGAAGAGGTTTTCCACTCACCACGGATACACCATTTTGCTTTCTGCTTAGCCATTACGTACGATTCGAAGTATCTATTCGTTTGTAATTAACTCAGATTCTCATACTACAGCACCCACCTTGTGTACATGCGGACATGTGCATTTTTCAATAGAGAAAAAAAACTACCTGTCGACTGAAAAACATCAAGAGGCAGTTGTCCTTCAGGGAAAAAATTTTAATTATGTCGCTTAGGTAGAAAATATGCCCTATTTATTATTTCCCCTTGCTTCAAAATATCTACCAGTCCCTTTTATTCAACAATTTTCACTTTTTCCTGATATTAAACTAATATTTCATTTAACTTTATGTCCAAGCTGTCTCAAGGCATTAATCCAAATACAAAAAATAACAACAGGTCTTGAGGATGCATATTTTAATTCCAGGTCATCTATGTTCAATCATACAAAATATTTAGAGAGGAATGTTTCAAAAGACCTCAGAAATAAATATTCTACTCTCTGTTAAGTACACCATATATGTCAGGAACATTACTACAAAATAACCTTCATGTTGTGGTTTTCTGACAGGCAGGCAATCATGTACAAATCACAGTAACTCAGTCATCACAGCCTCCCTGAAGGCATTGCTGAATATATTCAACAGTGTTTAAAAGAAAGAAAATGGATAAACACCTCTTAATAGAAAAGTTATTAGATACAAATAAAAGTAGGAAGCAACTGATAAGAAGCATTGTTAACTCAAAACTCAGTTTCCAAATTTCTCCTTCCAGGACGGTCTTTGCTGACAGTGTGTTCTGACAGGGGCATTTGCGTATTGCCACGCCTAGGCAAGGAGACCCAGATGGACAACACCATTCCAGGGCTTTGGAATCACAACAAGTCAGGGACTGATAGGCAAAGGTCAGCCCGCAGAATCATTTGAAATAAAACTGGATCAACCCACAGCGACGGTTATGAGCTCAGAAACACACCAGTCCTGGGAATCAAGGTACAGCTACAAGTATCACATGAAAAAACAGAAAAGACTAGGACACTGGGAAGAGGGGAAAAAATAGGAAATTCATAGGACCCGAGATGACGGAGGAATGCAGAAGAACTGATCTAGGGATCAACTGTGCAGAGAGGAAGTGGGCTCCTACTTCCTGCCCATCTAAGAGCCGCCACCGTCTGAACTGCAAGCAGGAAAGTCCACCCCCAAGCAGAGGAGCAGAAGAGCAGGCACATTTCCAAGCTTTCGCCAGCAGCGTTCCCATTGAATCTGTAATCCCCTTCCTCATCTCACACACCTACGACCCA
>NC_043713.1:6815689-6821237 GCF_006229205.1 Suricata suricatta
TGAGGGTCGGCGGCGGCGGGGTGGAGAGAGCAGGAATGAACAGGGCCAGGCGTGCCGAGCTGCCCCCAGTGGCGTGAACACGCAAACGGTTCTGCAGATCCCCCTTTCCTTTTGTACAGGACCACTCCTCTATTTCTTATTTCCATCTTAGGAAAACCCCAGAGAACTGTAATCTACTCAGACTATGTAAGCACCTCAGGCCGTCGAATTATGAAGCTGTTTACATGGCGACAGAGCTGTCAGAACACCTGAAAAAGCGACCTTGAGTCACAGTGCTCCGCTGTAATGCTCTTTCTGTGCGAGGGCATACGGGCAGACCTTAAGCAACCTGGCAAGAAAAATCACAAAAGAGAATAACGCATTTATGTCACACAGGCTGGCTCAAAATTACAGCTGGTGGTTAGTGAGACCACATAGCGCATTTGTGCAATTCTTCCGGGAACTCTCCAAATGCAGGACGGTATCAGAAGTGAAATAAAAAGGATTCCCACAAATAAATTGCCTAAATATTTTGATGGGTTGGAAACTCAGAGCAAGTGTTTAAAATAGTTGAGTTAGTGACAATTTTATCTCGACATCAATGCAGTCTCCAAATAACTGCTCTCCTAAATAAGAAGGAATTTTTTTATTGGGCCAAAACAGGAGGATATTGTTACATGCTTAACTGTATGCTTACTATGACATCTTATTTTCCCTTTAGGAATCTACAGAAAATTATCAGGAAAGAAGGAACTGCCTAATCCTTAATATGTGTCTCACAGAAGTCAGCCACTGGCCTGACTTATACATGTAGGTTGCTTACTGGGGAGTGTTGTGGGTTGAGCTGGATCCCCCAAAAGACATGTTAAAGTCCCAACCTTCTCTATCTGTGAATGTAACCTCATCTACAAATAGGGTCTCTAAAGATATGGTCAAGTTAAAGTCATTAGGGTGGGTCCTTGCCCAACAAGACGGTTCCCACAGAAGGCAGAGACACAAAGGCCAACACATACAGAGGAAAGAAGCTGGGAAGCCACACAGAAACACCATGTGACAGCTGACGCAGATACTGTCCCCATACACCTGCAGATCAAGGAACACCAAGGGTTGACAACACCACCAGAATCCAAAGGAAAGGTGTGGAACAGATTCTCCACGGGAGCCTTCGGAGAGAGCTTGGCTCTGTTGACAAATTGAATTTCGGACTCCTAGCTTCCAGGACTGAGGGGATAACTTAGTGATTTAAGCCACCCAGTTTGTGGTGCTTGGTTATGGCAGCCTTTGAAACTCACACAAGATGTGTGCTCCCAAGGAATACCTACATGGAATTTAGAGCACAGTTGGGCAGAGGAAGAAGAAACCACTAGGCAGGTGCAACAGGACCTCTGCTAATCGTGCAAGGGACCTGGAGCTGCAAAGGTCCTTTCAAGTTTTTCCCAACTGAGGAGAACTGGTCCTTTTTCCTCCTGCAGACACCACGCCACTGGACATGGGCCACACCATGATGTAACTGTCTGGCCAGGAATGATGCCCAGAGGGAATCTGCTGTGAGCTCTGTTTCTGAAAAGATTTTCATCTCTGTTAAATAAGATTTTTATAATGTTGCAATGTTCAATATTTCTATCTTTGAATCTCAATATTTGTCTTTTTATTGTCTTAATGTAAGATTATAAGTATCTGTATTTAATATCAGTGATAGATCACATTTATCTTTTCATCCTCCATTTATAGATGTCTGATAGAATTAACAGTTGAATCCCTAAGTTGTCAAATTTCTACACAACGATATCTCCCCAGTGATTAGTTGTGCCATAAAGACACATGTAGATGTCTGTTTTGGAACCATCTATTCTTTATTGAAATCCTGTTTGCATCAATATAGGATTATCATAACTTTATGTAATTTGATTTTGTAACTTAAACAGTCCTTGGGGGAAAACATATTCAACTTGCTCATTTTCCAAATGTTCATTGGGAAATTCATCGTACTCCATTTTTAGATTAAGTTTTGTGATACCTGACATCTTCAGGATATTGGCTCATTCCATTAAAACTTTCTTGGTGAAATTATATAGGTTTCTTAAACATCTTATTGATGCTTTGGACTGTTGTGCTTCTTAAAGTTGCTTCTCTGGTATTAGAGCCTTTGGCTCTGTTAAGATATGAATTTTTGTTTTCCTTATTTATTTGCTACATACGCAGGAACTGGGGGAGAGACAGGGAGGGAGAGTCATTAGGGTGGGTCCTCGCCCAACAAGATGGTTCCCACAGAAGGCAGAGACACAAAGGCCAACACATACAGAGGAAAGAGCCCACCGTGGATCCTGATACAGGGCTTGTTCTCATGACCCCGAGATCATGACCTGAGCCAAAATCAAGAGTCAGACACTTCACCTACAGAGCCACTCCAGTGCCCCATCCTTTCGCTATATTAACTTTTGCTATTTGTGTGTATTTGCTAGTTGTCCTTATTTCCAACCACTTTTCCAAATCATTCAAGGTCTTCTAATGAGGGTCAGATTTTTTTTTAGAGAGAAAAAAATCGTGTCATCTACTAATTATGTAAATATAGTATCACTCCTGTGATGATAATCATCCTTTTCTTCTTTGACTTGTTAGAATTATTCTAAAACTCAAAATTAAAATACCAGGTCTTGTGATATTTTGACAAAAATTTCTTTAAGAACACTTTTTTCTTAGACTGTAAAATTATTGTTAGTTTTGGCTTTGGGCTTTTGTTTGTTGGTTGGTTGGTTTTTAATTGGACCTTAGGTGGCTGAGGCATGATCTGGCTTCAGGCCAAATCCTAAGTGTGATCCTTCGGGGCGACCCCGGGCAACTTCGAAGACATTAGCTGCCCTTCTCAGGTGCGGTGCTGTCTCTGCAGCGAGCCTTAACCCAGGATCCGCCCCAACCCTGCAAGCCAGCACGTTCATAGGAATACCTGCTCTCCATGCCGAGCCCGGTGCACCTGCATTCACAGGTCACCCTTGGCCAAGACCTTTCTCAGGTGCCTCTGCTTAGACCCTCTTATGAGTAAGGGCTTGAAGATACCTTTCTTCAGTAAGGCTCCCCCTAACCCATTTCCCTCACCTACAACCTTCTTCCTTTTCCCAGGTCCATAAAATGGCCAAGTCCTTTGTTCATGGCTCTCTGGGCAGTTAGGTTTGATGTTGATGTGTTACAATAGCATGTATAGAAATTGGATGAGTTTTTCTGTTTTGTTTTCAGGTTTTACAAAACCTGAGCACTTTTGTTTTAATGAGGGATTTAAAAATGGTATTTTTGAAAGCTTAAAATTCCAATTTTACATTTACTGAATGTTATGTTACCTTTCCTTTTCCTTTTTACCAGCATACAGTCTTTAAGTATCAATTTTCCAATGGTCTTTATGACATTAAAACATTTTAACATTTTAACTTATGTTTTTCTATTAATGTTGGGAAACTCAGTATCCATAATATTCAACTAAAAAAAGCCAACATACTTTGTACTTAGCACCTTGGAAGTCTTACTAAGAATTTGTACTTAGCACCTTGGAAGTCTTACTAAAAAAAAAAAAAAAAAAAAAAAAAAAAAAAAAAAAATCTAATTTTTATCCCAGGTGTTTTCTATTATGCTTGGCTGTTTTAAAACTCCTCTAGACCTCAAAACCACACAGTATCAGCAATTATTTTTCATAATGATTTAAATCTAGATGTATCAGTTTTTTGCCAAATACCCTTTCTTATAACCCATGATATCCTTGGTCTCATTCCTTGTAGGCTTGATTGTATTCTTATGGCTTTATTTTGTTCTTGGGCAAAGTTGATAAATAAGAGGTAGGACTTTGGATTCGAAGTGGGTTTTTTTTCTATTTTCTCACATAATTTAAGTGACAATTTGCCTGAGCACAACATTTCAGATGGTTTATAAGCCTAATAAAAACTGGAGAAATGCACAATACAAAATATGGTGGGTATGGACATGGGCAATAGGAACCCTCATGCATGGTCCCTAGAGAGCAAACTAGTGTATCCATGCTTAAAAACTGTCTTGCATTACTTAATCAAGTTTTACAAATTAATTATGGCCTACTAACTCCATTTTTAGACCCGTGTGACACAGATTCTGCTTACATCCGAACAGAGACATGTAGAACTCCTTACAGCATTAGCTATTGTAGTGGCCAATTAAAGGCAAATGAGGTTACAGTGATAGAGCAGTTGTTTAAAGTGGTAAATATGCATAATGGAGTAGTATCAAAGGAAAAAAGTGATGTGCACTGGGGGCACCTGGGTGGCTCAGTCGGTTGAGCATCCAACTTTGGCTCAGGTCATGATCTTGTGGTTCAGGAGTTCTAGCCCTGTGTCAGGCTCTGTGCTGACAGCTAAGAGCCTGGAGCCTGCTTGGGATTATGTGTCTCCCTCTCTGCTCCTCCTCCATTCACACTCTGTCTCTTTCTCAAAACTAAATAAAAATTTTTTAAATTTTATAGAAGTGATGTACACTAAAAAACTAAATATTTCCTCTTACTAAACATCAAAAAAAGAATGAAATATAATACAAAGAAATTCCTTTAAGAATCCCTAGTATCATATAGGCTACCATTACTAAATCATGAATAGGAAATCTGTATAGTCCAATGATGAGAGATTGAATAGTAATCAAAAACTTCTGAACAAGTCTAAGACCAACCAGATGACATCGTTAGTGAATTCCACCAAACCTTTCAAGGATGAATCCTAATCCTCCTCAAACTACCAAAATTTTAAAAAGGCAACACACCCAAACTCATTTTATGAAGCTAACATAACCCAGATATTAAAACCAGATAAGTACACAACTACAGAGCAATATCACTGATGGTTATGGATGTTAAAATCTCAGTATTAGCAAACCAAATTCAGCCAGTCCATTCAAAGAATCATACTCAGCAATCAAAGAGGGTCTGAGGTGCAAAAATGGTTCAATACACTCACTCGCACACACACACACACACACTCAAATGGGATACATCACATTAACAGAACACAAAATCTTATGCTCAATTATTAGATGCAGAAAACGCATCTGAAAAAAGCCAACATCCATTCAGGGTTAAAAACCCTCGCCAGGTTGGATACAGAAGTAACAGACTTCAACACAAAGGTTTATAGACAAGCCCATAGCTCATAGCTGTCATCTACAATCAGAAACAAAGGTGCCCACTCTCACCATTCTTCTTCAACATTAGTACTGGAAGTCCTAGCCAAAGCCATCAGGCAAGATAAAAGGTACACGAAATGGAAATAAAGTGGTATTTGCTTGCAGATATTACCACATATATCAAAACCCCTAAAAACTCCAAGAAAGTTGTTAGAAGTAGTCAACAAATTCAGTAAAGCTGCAGGACTTAAAACCAACATACATATATCAATACCTATACACTAATGACAAATACTTTAAAAAGTTAATCCCATTCACAGTAGCATCAAAAACAAAGTTTAACCAAGGAAATGAAAAATCTGTATGCTGAGAAGTACAAGACTTCAACAGAAGAAACTGAAGAGGACACAAAAAGATTCCCATTTTTAAGAATAAGAAGATT
>NC_043713.1:6821337-6844303 GCF_006229205.1 Suricata suricatta
TTATTTTTATTTTTTAAATGTATTATTCTATTTCATTTGATTTTATTCTATTTTATTATTTTAATTTAGAAAAAAGTTTCTTTCCCTCCCCACCCCCCACACCATCAAACTTCTTTCAGCAAGCAAACCGAAACACACCTAGGATCTAGCTTCATTTTTTTAATTTTAATTTTAATTTTATTTTTTTCTTCCTCCAAAATGACAAAATGAAGGAATTCATGCCAAAAGAATGAAGAGGAAGAAATGAAAGCTAGGGGCTTAATCAGCACAGATATAAGATGTCTGAGCTAGAATTTAGAACTATGATAGTAAAAATACTAGCTGAGGTTGAAAAAAAGCATAGGATTCCTTTATGCAGAGATGAAAGAAAATCTAGTCAGGACAAAATTTAAAATTCTACAACTGAGAGGCAATCATGAAAGGATGAAGCAGAGCAGCAAATTAGAAGATGGACACTAATGAAGCAGAAAAAAAAAAAAAAAAAGAGGGAAACAAAAGCCAAAGAGTATGATACAAGACATAGAGAACTCAGTGACTTATTAAAAAGGAATAATATCTGAATCATAGGCATCTCAGAAGGTAAAGGAAAGAAAAATGGGCAGAAATTTCTGTAAGCAAATTATAGCAGAAAAACTCTCCTAATCTGGGGAAGGTCACAGACATCAAAATCCAAGAAGTGCAGAAAAGTCCCATCATATTCACTACAATCCAACTATCACCAAGGCAGGTCATAGGCAAATTCACAAAATACACAGACAAGGAAAGAATTATGAAAGCAGGAAGGGAAAACAAAGTTCTTAACCTATAAGGGAAGACAGATCAATTTTGCAGCAGACCTTTCCACAGAAACTTGGCAGGCCAGAAAAGAGAGGCAGGATATATTCAACATGCTAAATCAGAAAAATATGCAGCCAAGAATTATTTATCCAGCAAGGTTGTCACTCAAAACAGAAGAGAAAGAGTTTCCCAAACAAAAACTAAAGGAATTCATGACCACTAAACCAGCAATGCAAGAAATTTTAAGAGGGACTCTCTGAATGCAGAAAAGAAATAACAAAAATTATCAAAATAAACAAACTAGAAAAGACCAGAGGGCATCACCAGAAACACAACTGTAGAAGCAACAAAATGTAACTAAATTCCTATCTTTTAATGCTCCTCTAAATGTAAGTCAACTAAATCCTCCAATTAAAAGACACGGCATACCAAAATGGATAAGAAAATAAGACCCATCTATATGCTGTTTACAAAAGACTCTTTTTAGACCTAAAGACACCTGCAGATATAAAGTAAGGAGATGGAGAACCATCTATCATGCTAACAGTTATCATTACAAAGCCAGAGTAGCCATACTTCTATCAGACAACCTATGCTTTAAAATAAAGATTGTAACATGAGATGAAGCAGGGCATTATATCATAATTAGGGGGTCTATCCACCAAGGAGATCTAAAAATTGTAAATATTTATGCCAACATGAAAGCACCCAAATATCTAAATCAATTAATCACAAACATAAGAAACTCATTGATAATAATACAATAGTAAGGGACTTCAATACCCCACTCACAGCAATGGACAGATGTTCTTAGCAGAAAATCAACAAGGAAACGATGGCTTTGAATGACACAGTGGACCAGATGGACTTAACAGATATATTCAAAACATTTCATCCTAAAGCAGAATACACATCCTTCTCAAATCCACAAGGAACATTCTCCAGAATAGATCACATACTGGGACACAAATCAGATTTCAATGAGTACAAAAAAGATTGAGATCATACCATGCATATTTTCAGATTCTAACACTATGAAATTCAAAATCAACCACAAGAATTGGAAAGACCATGGATACTTGCAGACTAAAGAATATCCTACTAAAGAATGAATGGGCTAACCAAGAAATTAAAGAGGACATTAAAAAATACATGGAAGGCAATGAAAAATGATAATACCACAGGCCATAATCTCTGGGATGCAGCAGAGGCAGTCATAAGAGGGAAGTATATAGCAATCCACGCTTTCCTAAAGAAGAAAGAAAGGTCTCAAATATGCAACCTACTCTTACATCTAATGGAGCTAGAAAAGGAACATCAAATAAAGCCTAAAGAAGTGAAATAATAAAGAGGAGATAATCAATGATATTGAAATATCAACCACCAAAAAAAATATACATATATATATATATATATATATATATATATATATATATATATAAATGAAACCAGGAGTTGGTTCTTTCAAAGAATTAACAAAATTAATCAAAAAGAAAAAGAACCCAAACACGAATAAAAAAGGAGATCACAACCAACACCACAGAAATACAAACAATAGAAAATTATAAGCCAACAAATTGGGCAATATGGAGGTACTAGAAAAATTCCTATAAACACATAAACTACCAAAGTGAAGAAATAGCAAATTTTAACAGACCCACAGCCAGTCAAGAAATTGAATCAGCAATCAAAAACAAGAGTTCCAACAAGAGTCCAGGGCTCGATGGCTTTCCAGGAGAATTCAACCAAACATTTAAGGAAGAGTTTTAACATCTATGTTTTTGCTGCTATTCCAAAAAAAGAAAAAAATAAATGGAAGAAAAACTTCCAAACTCATTCTATGAGGCTAACACTACCTTGATTCCAAAACAAGACAAAGTCCCCACTAAAAATGAGAATTACAGACCAATTTTCCTGATGAACATGGATGCAAAAATTCCCAACAAGATAGTTGCCAACTGGATCCAAAAAAACAATAAAATAATTATTCATCACAACCAAGTGGGATTGATTCCTGAGGTGCAGGGCTGGTTCAATATCTGCAAATCAATATGATAATATCACGTTAATAAAAAGGATAAAAGCCACATGATCCTCTCAATAGATGCAGAGAAAGCATTTGACAAGACACAGCATCCTTTCTTGAAAATAACCCTCAAGAAAGTAGGGATAGGAGGATCATACCTCAACATCTTAAAAGGTCATATATGAGAAACCAACCACCAAGATCATCCTCAATGGGGAAAAACTGAGAACTTTCCCCCTAAGGTCAGGAACAGACAAGAGGTCCACTCTCACCACAGTTATTTAACCTAGTGTTGGAAGTCCTAGCCTCAGTAATCAGACAACACAAGGAAAGAAAGGCATCCCAATCAACAACATGATACCCTAGGTGCAAAACCCAAACAACTCCCCCCAAAAATGCTAGGACTGATCCATGAATTCAACAAAATCACAAGATGTAAAATCAATGCATGGAAATCAGTTGCATCAATAATGAAGCAGCAGAAAGAGCCATCAAGGAACCGACTCCATTTACATTAGCACCAAAACCCAAATACCTAGGAATAAATTAAAAGGTGAAAAATCTATATCCTGGAAACCATAAAAAGCTTATGAAAGAAACTGAAGATGACACAGAAAAAAATGGAAAAATATTCTATGTTCATGGATATTGGTAAAATGACGATACTACCCAAAGCAATCTACATATTCAATGCAGTCTCTATCAAAATAACATGAGCATTCTTCAAAGAACTAGAACAATCCTAAGATTTGTATGGAACCAGAAAAGCCCTTGAATAGCCAAAGTAATCCTGAGAAAGAAAACCAAAGCTGCAGTCATCACAATTCCAGACTCCAAGCTGTAGGACAAAGCTATAATCATCAAGACAGTATGCTATTGCCACAAAAACAGACACACGGATGAATTGACAGAACAGAGAACCTGAAATTGACCCACAAATGTAGGATCAACTAATATTTGACAAAGAAGAAACGTATATCCAATGGAAACAAATGATGTTGGGAAAACTGGACAGCACCATGAAGAATGAACACGGACCAATTTCTTACACCATACACAAAAATAAATACCAAATTGGTGAAAGACCTAAATAAAAGATAGGAAGCCATCAAAATCCTAGAGGAAAAAAAAATGCGACAGCCACTTTGACCTCAGACACAGCAACTTCTTACTTGACATGTCTCCAGAGTCAAGGGAAACAAAAGCAAAAATGAACTACTGGGACCTCATCAAGATACAAAGCTTGAGCACAGAAAAGGAAACCATTAGCAAAACTAAAAGGTAACCAATGGAATGGGAGAAGATATGTGCAAACAGCATATCAGATAAAGGGTTGGAACCAGATCTATAAAGAACTGATCAAACTCAACATCCAAAAAACAATCTGGTGAAGAAATGGACAAAAGACATGAAAAACAGACACCCAAAGAAGACGTCCAGGCGGTTAGCAGACACATGAAAAAAATGCTCAGCATCACTCATCATCAGGAAAACACAAATCAAAACCACTAGGAGATATCACCTCTCACCTGTCAGAATGGCTAGAATTAACAACTCAGGCAACAACAGATATTGGCTAGGATTCCCACTGTTGGTGGGAATGCAAACTGGTGTAGCCACTCTGGAAAGCAGTATGGAGGTTACTCAAAAAACTCAACAGAACTACCCTATAACCCAACAATTGCACTACTGGGGTATACATCCAGAGGATACAGAAGTGCTGATTTGAAGGGGCACAGCACTGCTTTAAACACCAGGGTGCATATCAACAATAGCCAAAGTGTGGGAAGAATCCAAATGTCCATCCACTGATGAACAGATAAAGATATGGTGTATGTGTCTCTCTCACACTCACACACAATGGAATATTACCCAGTGATCAAAAAGAATAAAATCCTGCCGTTTGCAACAACATGGATGGAACTAGAAGGTATTCTACTAAGCAAAGTCAGTCAGAGAAAGACAAATACCATAAATTCCACACCTGTGAAAACGTATGAAACCAAACAGATTAATATAAGGGAAGCAAAAATAATATAAAAAGACGGAAAGACAAACCATAAGAGCCTCTTAAATACAGAGAACGAAGGATTCCTTGAGTGCTGGGAGGGGGCAAGGGCCAAATGGACAACAGGCATTAAGTAGGACACTTGTTGGGATGAGCACTGGGTGTGATATGTAAGTGATGAATCACTAAATTGTATTCTTGATAGTATTACACTCTATGTCAACCAGCTTAAATTTAAGTTTTAAAAAATGTTGCACGTTTCTACAGTTAATGTCAATTTTATCTCAGGACTAGAATAAGATTTCAAAAACAAGTTCTTAAGATATTTGTCAATTCCACTCTTGAAATATTTTATTAATACATTGCTTCTTATTAATTTGTTCCTTCTGCTTATAATCCCCTAAGGTCGCTTATAGGGGATTAAGGAATAATCTTAATGAAGTCACTTATAGGGGATTACAGCATAATCCTCACAAAGTCACTTATAGGGGATTACAGAAGTATATATCCTTTATTTTTAAAACTTTGAAAAGAAAAAAACCCCAAAATTTATAAATCAGGAGTTCTTAAAGAAGGCACAGTATATTGTTATTTCTGTGCCCAAATTTTCTTTTTAATCTATTATTAAATATTAGTAAATATTTTAAAGCTGGAGACATGTAGAACAGATCTAGGTAAATACAGAATTATAATATGCAAACAATAAATGTTTATGCATACAGTTATTTCCCTTTGAAGACCTCATTACAGACAGACATATGGTGAGAGGAAAGATAATTGTGACCAATTACTTGGGAATCTACTGTGTGTGCTTCAAGAAAAAAATGTGTATGAATGTTCTTGAGATGAGCAGTTAGGGGACAGAGGACTACAATTCCTCCCTCTACTTTTAAAACCATATTTAATCCAAATGCATTTTAAACTAAGTGGTATGCAGTTCTTCCTATCTGACAAGCGTGGATGGACGCTAGCCCAACAGGAATTCATTTCAAAGAGACCTTATCCGTTACAAGTAATTTTTAGTCGTTTAGAAAACACACAGTATCACACATCACAAAAATTTACATCTCCTCATATATGTAATTAAATAGCAAAAGAAAACTGCTAGCCACATTGGTAATGTTTTGAAAAGGAAATCCTAGAGAAAGAGTTTAAATGTGAAAACTGAGAAAGGATAGAAGTGGTTCCAGGGAACTCTCAGGCGCTCCGTCACGACTGCTGCCGGATCAGCCTTCTCCACTAGACCATGCTCTCTAATGTGGCAACTGAGACTGCCCACGGACTGCCATTTTCACTACGAGGGTTCAGTTTGCCCTCCAAAACTTAGCACAGCTGACAGTGTAAACGGCAATCCAACGCAGCAATTACATACCCTGTAGAGCCCCGTGGGTCATTTGGATGCGCTTTGGTTTTTAACCCAAGTGAAATGAGAAGCATTGAAGGATTTAAACAGAGAAATGAAATGACCCGAGCTGCATTATTAAGGGGTCAGTGGTGGTTCTGAGAATCAGAGGATCGTGGGGCAAAGGCAGAAGCAAGGAGACCAAGCAAGAGATGTGGATTTGTAGTGCAGCAGTTCAGGGAGCAGGCGGTGGACTTCCATCTCCAACGTCAGAAGTGAAGATGACAGCCTTATAGACCCTGCTCAACCAGCTCCCACACTTACTGAAGTTCAGATCCCTGTGCCAAGTCCCTTGATGGAAGAGAGATGATGGAGAGGTGGAGCAAGAAAAAAAATGTGTCCTAGGGTTTTCATTTCTGATTGGATCCTGACTGGTACCGGTTGTGAGGTAACAAAGGTTTGAGCAAAACTTACTGAAGTAAAGATACTCTAATCACGGACTTGATGGGCGTGAGCAGATCTACAGGAGACGGAAGGACTAGGCAGTTAGCTTTTATCAAGATTGCTAATGTGAGAGAGGCAGCCAGTGTGCATGGAAAACGCGGTCCCTCCCTAGCTGAACCTAATGTCTGATGCTGCAGTTTCTTCAGTAACATCTATTGGAGTGTTGGATAGAGAAGCAGAGAATGAGGAAATAAACATTTTTTTAAGTTTATTTGAGATAGACACACACAGACAATCTCAAGGAGGCTCCACTCTGTCAGGGGGAGAGGGGGAGAGGAGGAAAGGAAAAGGAAAGAAAAAAACGGCTCAGGGCTCTATCTCACAAGCTAGGAGATCATGACCGGAGCCAAAATCAGGAGTTGGACATTCAACCAACTGAGCCATCCAAACATCGCAACCATCAACGGTCTAAGAGCTAAGAGAAGTACGAGGAGGAAGACATGGGATCCAGGACCCAGAATTTAAAGCTAGAAGGAACAGTGGATGGTGTCAGTGGCAGAAGATTTAAATAAGAAACTGAAAGTCGTCTTCTATATTTAACAATTAGGAAGTTATTAGTGACTCAGTAGCAGTGTACAGGATTACTTTTATTAGTGATAGATAATCAACAGTCCCCCAAATGGATGTCAGGGTGTCATGATTTTATGTGCATTACATAAAATGCTGAGGAAAGGATCCTCAAAAACTATGGCCGATAGTTCTTACCCTGGAGATCAGAACGGTGCAAAACACAACGTGTTCAACAAACACTTTGGAGACTGTCTTTGTCACCCTTGGCCCACTCCTTTGCTCCTTGGCCATGCTTCTGCTCTCCAGCTGTTCATGGCTCTCACTCACCACAGATTCTACTTCTGAGCCTTGATCTGACCTTTCTCTACTTGTAGGTTCTCTTCCAATCTCTGAAACAATGGATTTCACCAGTGGATATTCCAATTTCAATACCAACACTTCCAAGATCTATGGAGAACTTCAAGAAAGGTCTTCCTACAGTTTTATTCCCCACTTGCCCTCCTGGGTCCATCATTTTACTTCACAGCCTTTAGTGACCACTACAACCTCAGAGTTCAAACCTTTCTTAATGGAATACGAAACTTAAAATTCACTTACGGTAAATTCTGAATTGTTTTTATGGACTGGCGATTAAGAACAGCAAATATTTTAAATATATATACTATGTACCAGAAACTATTATAAATATTTTATACCTATTACCTCATTTACTCCTAACTCTGAGGAATCATGGATTTCTCCAATTAGAGATTAACACACTGAAGAACAGAAGTTCAACCACCTTTCCCAAATGCATACAACGACTAACAACTGAAAAGTCTTTCTGACTCCAAGACCTGAGATACATATGAACATGTCTATTAACATGTATGTCAAATAAGGTAACCATCTTGTAATTCATGGGTACACATAAATTCACATAAATCGTGGAAAAGCAACCTAGAGCACCAGCAAAATTTCTATTCTGGTACAAGTAGACTTTTTGTTTTTGTTTTGTTTTGGTCCTCAGAAACACAGCTCAGTTTTCTGTAGAGGCAAAAACCAGCCTACATTTTTTTTAGGCAAGTTAACTTTGATTATAAGCCTTGGTATCTTCAAAAAGGTAGTCATTTTAGAAGATGAAATCTGAATGGTAACCAAAATTTTCTGGGTTACAAAAAAAAAAAAAAACCAAAACTCAAATTAGTTACCAAAATTTTTGAAATTCCCAAGATAATACACTTGCGTTAGATCAAGATTTATTACACCTGGGGCACCTGGGGGGCTCAGTCAGTTGGGCCTCCGACTTCAGCTCAGGTCGGATCTCACATTCGTGGGTTCGAGCCCCGCATCAGGCTCTGTGCTGACAGTTAGCTCGGAGCCTGGAGCCTGCTTCCAGTTCTGTGTCTCCTTCTCTCTCTGCCCCTCCCCCTCTCGTGCTGTCTCTCTCTATATCAAACATAAATAAAACATTAAAAAAAATTAAAAAAATTTTTAAAAAAGATTACACCTAACAAAATGGTGTTTGAGCAAAGACAGAACAAGGCAGGTACAGGAAATGTGGAGAGAATATGTTCTCAAAAGACAAACTGGTTAGCACAGTAACATGGGAGGAGAAAATTGCCTCGTGGAAACAGAGGAGGAAATTGGAAAGGACGGGCGGATCTCCTCGCAGGTTTCAGAGAAATGAAACCCAAACACACAACCGCTTCGATTCTTATTCACAGTAGCAGCACATGACCCAGAAACGGGAAGTGGCCCTCACGACAAGGACATGGGTATTTTTAGAGACTGGCCTCAGTGCTCCATCCCTACCAACCCAGGACTGCCCCACAGACATAAAGAGGCAAATGAAAATGTGACTAATTAGAAAAACCAAGTGGGCCCAGAGATAATCATTTGATTATAAGCAGAAAGAGGTTAATCCAAGAGATCCCCCAACAGGTTATAACAGGAGAACACTTTAACTAAAACTGCTCCGTAACAATAGTGTTCGGGTTTAGAAACGCCTTCCTCCAGGTTGCTGAGGATACAGGAGGTTTGAAGGAGAAAGTGAGACGGGCTTTATTTTGGAGGAGTGAACAAGGTTACTGGAGAACGGGGATGCAAACATTGACGCTCTGCCAGACGCTTCCATCAGCCAAGTATGACCATCAGTGTTCTGAAGGTAAAAAGCAGGGGGAAACATGCACTGGAAGAATGGATAGAGTTGGTGCAAATTTAAAAACCAAAATTTGGCAGAAAAAAAGGGGGGGATGAGTCTACACAGGAAGCACCTAGTTTTGACCACGATGGGCCATTCCTTTCTGGCTACTGTGCGACCAGCCGACAGTGCTGAGGGTATGCCCATGACAAGGACAGGTGGGGAGACACCCAGATGTCTCCCTGATCCCGCAGGGAGGAGTGTGAGCCTTCCACGGATACATGCAGCCCCACGTGCAGAGCGGGGAGACCAGAGCCGGGCTCCCTGCATCTCAGCAGCAGCCACAGAAGGGGACCGGTCATCCCTCAAGCATCCTCCCCAACACCATGGAAGGAAAGGTTTGCTCGGCCCTATTTCCTATTCCACATCATCTTTCTGGAACAGAAGTCTTTACAGAATGCCCCATGCAGAGCACACCAGGCCTCTAAATACCCCGGCGCACACACACCCTTACGGTTAGCTCACATCCAGCAAGAGTCTGTGGTCTGTCTTTTAGGGAGTAGAATGGCACCGAGAAGTAGCCTCTTAGCCAGACACCAGACTGTGCCAGGAGGTAGGACCCTACAAATGGGCTCCTGTGAATACATGTGGGATGAGCCACTTTCTGGTTAGGCCTAAAAAAAAAGTAAATAATGCCCTACACAGTCCTGCTCCGTGCTTCTCGCTCTCTGGTGGGAACACACACCCACCAGGGCGACCCTGCAAGCCGTTTATGGAACACGGCCGAGGCCCGCACAGCAGTGCCAGGACGTCTGCGTGTAGGAGGCGGCTGAGCTCCTCAACCCTCCCAAGATTTTAAGTCAGCTAGAGGGAGGTCCATTGTGGTTGAGCCCTTCTCCCCGGGAGGTGAGCCTCCTTTCCGACAGAGCCCCCTGGCTGAGAAACACCTAGAACAGCAGGGCGTCCCAAGGCAGGCAGACGGCCTCTGCGCTGGGATGGAAACGGAGGACCCCCGATCACGTGACAGCTGTATGCCCACCTGCCAGCAGCTGGCACACGCAGAGAGGACAAGGAGCGGAGGAAACTTAGAAATGCTCAGGGGGGTAATTTCAGCAAGATTCAAAGAGCCTAACAGATGAGTAGGTATCCTGCTCCCTCACTGCCATAAAGGATGGTTACTAAAGCCCACACTTACCATGAAGGACAACTCTGACCCAAGAGACCTGGTAAAAATCATCTGGGCTTCGCTTATAACTATATGGCTGCCTGCACCCCATCGATTTTTTGGAATGACCAATTAGCTCTGTGGGAAACATAACTGGAAAGATAGAAGCATCACAGTAACATGTGAGAGATGCCTTTCATTTTCTTAAAGTTAAATGTCCCTTTTTGTTCCCAGAAATATGCAGGCCATTCAGGCTCAAAGGGAGGGAGGGAATTTGAATGGCCCCTAAAAAAAAAAAAGAAGAAAAAGAAAAAAGGAAAGAAAAAGCCCTTAGCCACAGGCCCAGTGATGTATAATCAGGCTGTCTGACAATGGCTGTTCTCTGGTGGTTCCCCAGCTCTTCCCAGTGTCCCTGTTCACCTCATTCAATTTAATTTGCTTGTCCACACAAGCCCTCTAACCTCGTCCACCAATGAAAAAAATAAAGAAACCTCAGTGTGACAGCACAGGGCTGCTCTTAAACGGGGAGGGGGCTCAGTTTCCAGCAGCTTCGGCTGCTGCTAATCCCCAGTTCTCTACTCCTGGCAGAGAGGCTCCACTTCCTATGATCTCCATGCTTGGATCATTAAAACACGTGATACCCCGTTTTTGAAATTTCAGTATCTCCCCCAAAGAACTTTACCATAGGCCACCTGTCACAAATCTCCATTGCTTCAAAGACTGACAACTCCCTCAAGAGGGCTTCCCGCTTGATGGAATCCCATCTGCCTCCAAGCGGGGGCTCTGCAGGTGCCCCTTCCCTTGTTCTGCGCTCATAAAGCAGTGGCAAGACTGAGTTTAGAATCAGGATTCTGAAGCTTAAAGGAGCTTCTAAATCAGAGTACAACTCTCTCTCGGGTCTAGAGGGTAAATGACTTGCTTGAGGTCACCAGATTAAGCAGGGGGAAATCAGATACATTAACCCGAAGCTCTTCGCTGGCCGTGCTCCTTTGCCACGCCGTGCCAGGAGGATCCGTGTCGGGAAACCCCACACCGTGTAAAAGAGATCAGGTCAGAGATCACTTCTTTGCCTGTTCTGGCCTATTCCCAAGATTAATTAGGGAGTTCCTCATGTAACTCTCATGTCAGCGAGGCTATCGCTCACTTTATGCAGTGAGATTGGCAAATTTCTCTTTTACGTTCGGCTTCCAGCTAGAAATACAGACAAATCTCAGCACTGGACATTCCGGTGTGTAACATCAACTGACCACCATACAGGTTCATGACCAATAACGAATGGAGAAGAAAGGTATGGTGGCAGCGCCTGAGTGGCTCAGTCGGTTAAGCCTCCGACTTCGGCTGAGGTCAGGATCTCATGGTTCGGGAGTTCGAGCACCACATCAGGCTCTGTGCTGACAGCTCAGAGCCTAGAGGCTGCTTCAGATTCTGTGTCTCCCTCTATCTCTGCCCTCCCTCCCTTGCTCGTGCTCTCTCTCAAAAATAAACATTTAAAATTTTTTAAGGAAAGGTTATGGGAAGTTGTTTTTTTTTTAAATGTAACCACATCTATTAAAACCACTAAAATATAAAACACAAACTACCAAATGCTCCAGAGGATGTAGAGCAACGGGAATTCTTATTCGCTGCTGGTGGGAACATACAATAACTAGCGTGGCCATTTTGGAAAATGTTTCAGCTGGTTCTTACACAGTTAAACACAGACATCCCATATAATCCAGCAATCCTACTCCTATTTACCCTAATGAACTGAACACTTTTGTTCACACAAAACCTTGCCCATGAACGTTTAGAGCAGCTTTACTCATAATTGCCCAAAATAGTAGAAACCACGATGTTCAACAAGTTAGTGGAAAAAATTATTTGCTACATGCAAATATTATTCACTGATAAAAAGAAATGATCTGTCAAGCCAAATGACGACATGGGGGAACCTTACACATATATGTCTAAGTGAAAGAAGCCAATCTGGAAAGGTTATATCCTATAGGATTCTAACTATATAAAATTCTGGAAAAGGCAAAGTTACAGACATAGTACAAAGCTTAGGGACTGCCACCAGTTCAGGGGAGTCAGGGGAGTTCAGAAAGGATGGGTAAGTGAAACACAGTCATTTTTGGGGTGGTGAAATTTGTATGATAATGTAACGTTGGATACATGACACATTTGTCAAAACCCATAGAATGAACCCTAACCTAGACCATACCTTAGATGTTAGGACATATTAATATTGGTTCAACTTTAACATACCAAGTAATAAAAGACATTACTGGGGAAACTGTGTGCTGAGGGGTAAATGGGAATTATTCCTGCTCAATTTTTCTATGAACACAAAAGGGCTCTTAAAGGCTCTTTTTAAAGTGTAAACACTGCATAGTCAACAAGAAAAGCATTACCATGATATGGTTCTTGCTGACAGTCTTTCAACTACAAGTTCACTCTTAGTTCGATGCAAGTTAGAGTTCAATCCCCAAGCCTCCTGAATCACTTATGATTCATTGATTCAACAAGTCACTGTTCTCATGGAGATCACATTCTTGTGATAATAACACCTGTTTACATACTGCTGAACGACCAGATACTATTCAAAATCCTTCACAGGTGTTAACACAACAAAACTACCAGGAATGGGAAAACTCAGGCTCAGAGAGGCTGAGTAACTTGCCCATAGCTACAGACAGAGGTGCTGAAATCATGAGCTGAGACCAGGCCACACTACCAAAGTCCTGGCTCATAACCACTGCCCCGTAACAGGTAAAAACAAAGCAAGACTTGTGAATCTTGACAAGGGATCACAGTTCTTCCACGAAAGAACTGTGGCAGAAGGAAATCAAAAACCAACAGAATAAAGTCGGGAGCCTCAAGAAACGCACCATCCACTAACAACACACTGTGATTAAGGGCTGGGGAACGAGAGGGAGACCTATAAGGGATCTTAAGAGGTCAGACACAGAAGCCTTCAGCTAAAAGACCCCACGGCCGGATCTGGGGCAGAGAACACACACATTTGCCACCTACAAATGGTTTGATCAACCCATCAGAGTTTGAGGAAATGGCCCAAGGCTCACCTAGGACAACATTCGAGTCTAGCTGTTAGCACTCCCTGCGTCAGCATCTCCTGGTAACTTCTTAGATTTGCAAAGAATCAGGTCCCACCTCAAATCTGCTGAACCAAAATGAGGATGGAGCCCAGCCACCTCCATGTTAAGAACCTTCCGGAGGATTCTGATGCATGCTAAATCTTAAGAACTACCGTCGTAAGCCATTCTTGAGTGTTCGGATATTGTTTGATCAGAGATGGAAAGCTAATGAATATGTTCATGAAGGGGAGAGACTTAAGTGTAGCAAGGAAGATCTTTAAAATGGGATCTCAAGGTGGTCGGGTTTTTTTGTTTTTTTATTTACTTTTGAGAGAGAGAGAGAGAGAGAGAGAGCGCGCGACAGACAGACAGACAGACAGACAGACAGTGTGAGCAGGGAAGGGTCAGAGAGAGAGGGAGATACAGAATCCGAAGTAGGTTCCAGGCTCTGAGCTGTCAGCACAGAGTCCGACACGGGGCACGAACCCACAATCATGAGATCATGACCTGAGCCAAAGCCGGACGCTTAACCGACTGAGCCACCCAGGCGCCCCCTAAGGTTGTTTTAAGAGGCTTTGAAAACATAAAACATTACAGGATCAACTGATTATTTGTATCTCTAACTTGCCAAAAGCTAGCTTGCCTGCTCTTAGTTACCAGAATAGGTACTTTTGACCAGAACTAGTGCCACAGAGCATCTCCATCTCAGACATGCACAGATATGCAGTTCACTCCCAGGAAATGCTGATAGGAGCCCGAATATGTGTAAAACTAGGAAATAAAGTCTTCGGGAATAAATAAAAAGGCAATTTTTCTGTTCCTTTTCATTTATTTCCCCTTTTGAAGTCCCCATGTTAAAGCTGTCTGGCTGGGGACAACATCCATTTTATAATGACTCCATCCTGTATAAAATCCCAGAGAGGGGTGCCTGGGTGGCTCAGTTGGTTAAGTGTCTGACTTTGGCTCAGGTCATGATCTCATGGCTCATGAGTTTGAGCCCCGCATCGGGCTCTGTGCTGAGAGCTCAGAGCCTACAGCCTGCTTCAGATTCCATGTCTCCATGTCGCCCTCTCCCTCCCACCCACCTCGTCCCACCCCCTCCCCAGCTCTCTCTCGAAAACAAACATTTAAAAAATAAAATCCCAGAGAGCCCAATACAGGTGGCAGGATCTTTTTTTTTTGGGGGGGGGGAGGGATTATGGCATTTACCTCATTTATCCCTTTGGTAAAATAAAAAAGGGGGGGACCCTTGTTTTATTCCAACTGAAGATTTAGCAACTTGGGGCTTTCAACAATCAATTTGCAATAAAACCATCACGTGACAAACTAAGTGTGAGTAAAATATTTTTTTAAAAAATGATTCATGATATAATATGAATAGAAAAAACTATAATTATCTTAAGGGTGGAGTTGAAAAAGTATTACAATCTTCTTCTTGGCAACTATAAGTTATATGAAGGGGAATTAGACACTGCAAGTAGGAAAAAAAACATAGCTGAGCAAAATTTTGAGGACACTATGGTTATGACCATAAAAACTCTGGTCCCATGTCTGCGGTTACGAAGCCAAGGTCTTAGAGATCTAGGAGAGCTCTGAGCTCTAGTTTGACAGGACTCTGGAATCGAGGTGGGAAGGTGCTTTCACATATGGTCTATTCTCGTTGGTTTAGAACATTTCAGTTTATATGCCTAAAGGATTACAGGCAAATGAAAGCATTTATTTACTATAAAGTGATCCATAACAAAAATAAATCCATTCCTTTGGTTTATGGGATATCTAGGAACACCAGAACAGAATGTGCTTTTTTACTGATAAGTACCATGAACTTTCCACCTGTGCCTTCATGGTGGCACCTGTCCAGACACAACACATTCCAGGCACCCGAGAGTCATTTTTCAAAGTCAGTTACTCAAAGTGCAGAAAACTTTAGAACAGAGATTAATATTTGGTTTCCTTGCCTCTGGCCTCCCTACTAAAGAAACATCAATCCCACTTTCTCCATTTCCACCTAGGGTTTTAAAATCTATATGCACACTCTACTGGTTTTCTACTTTAATAACTCATTTCCCATGTGAATAGCAAATAAAATAATCTACCATCAAAATAAATGAGGTGGATGATCTACAATAGAACTATTCTTAATCAACCACAAAATAGACTTGATAGATTAATATGAAGCAAATAGGATTTTCTATGGGAAATAAAATGGAACACTTCCCTGAAATCTTTACTGAATAACAAGTCCATTAAGATAGCTCAAAGAAGTAATTTGTAAATAATTTTAAACCATATTTATTGAGATAACCAACCAATTATGTAGAAACAACTTTTTAGGACAAATTAATAATTCAAGAGATGCCCACCCTAAAGTATTTTTCCCTGGTTATAGAAAATCCAAAACTAGTAACAATCTCTCAGATTACTTTGTTTTTAATAACCCAATGAAAGGAAGTCCTTCAATTTTAGAGACTGACAAAACCAACTGATTACTGAAATGTAATTTTGCCTAGTAGTATTGGTTTTTTAAAATCATTTATTGGATCAGTTCTTATTTATGTTGCATGCAGATACAGGATTCCAACCTACAATTACTTGTAATCTATTTAATAAAAGTTGTTCCTTCTGTTAATTAAAAATTAAGTTTAGCAAATTCAACCTTTAATCATGAACTCCACAGATTTTCCAAATGACCAAAAATTCATTAGTGCTTACTGTGCATTTTATATTTGTTCTACTTTGTTAGAAAGTTCTTCCTCATATTGAGCTCAAATCATTTAAATTTCGATCTACGTGGCTCCTAATTCTATCACCTGACACTGAGGGTATGCTACATTTTTTTTTTTTTGAGTTCTATTTTGTTCTCTTCTGCCAACTAATTTTATAACAGTTCTTAATGTACCAAAGTTTTAAACCCCTCTGCATCCCTATCACATGAGTCATTTTTTAAATTATTTTTAATTTTTTTTATTTATTTTTGAGAGACAGAGACAGCGCAAGCAGGGGAGGGTCAGAGAGAGAGGGAGATACAGAATCTGAGGCAGGCTCCAGGCTTTGAGCTGTCAGCACAGAGCCCGACGTGGGACTCGAACCCACAAACTGTGAAATGACTTGAGCTGAAACTGGAGGCTTACCCGACTGAGCCACCCAGGCACCCCTAAAAATAAGTCATTTTTAAAACAATACCATTAGGATCTGAAAGTACATCATTTTCTTTTTACTTAAGGGACATAATAAACCATGCCCTGCATTTGATGCACCAGGTCTAGTTTAATAAACTACAGACTCAGACTATCAAAATTAATTCCTATTTTTATGAAAAGCCCAAGATCCTATCTTTCAGCTAGTTTTTAAGCACATTTCCTCATATTGGGCTTAAAGACTTTTTGTTTTTTCAGCGTCTGTAGTTGCTAAGCCTCACCTCCCTCATTAGTGCTTTGGTAAGTACAAGTCAGCTTGTTGAAAATGACTTTGAAACATATATGAAGTGAGAAAGCCAAAAACAGGGTTAGGAAAGTGAGAAGGATAGGAAAATCATATGAATAATCAGTTTGCCACGGTATAATATGAAACATATTTATACCTCTTAATTTGTGAATTGGAATTTCCATTTTTGAGAAATGGTCCTCAGGAAATGTAAGTAAATGCATAAAGATGTGTCTAACAGTAATACTGTTAATATCTTTTCAATGAGAATGAGATTTAAGTACTTTTTTAAGCAGGTCCCTACTATAATTACAAGTTAAAATCAAACACAAATGGAACCCAGACTTAACTTCCCTAAACAAAACCACCTTCGTCAAAGAAGGAAAACCTTAATTTACCTTATTTTTCAAGACTACCCTGGACCTAAGTCACTTGCTGCCTCTTTAAGTCAGAAGCAAAACTTACCTTAGTCTCCAAGAGTGATGTGGAATAACCACCAGACAATTCCCTAACCTTCGGAGCACCCTTCTGACCAATCACTGAAGAACCAACGCTCCAGGCCTCCTCACTAAGTGAGCACTTTATAACAAACACCTGAGCCCCATCAAACGTTTGGAGGGTGGTCCCCCATCCATAGTTGTCGTCTGCGCACAATAACCTTCACTAAGTACCCCTGTGACTCAGTGCTTTTACCTCCGTTTCTGAACTTTTGACAACTATGTAAAAACCCAGAAGCAAAATTCTAGATGGAAAAGTAAAATTAAACAAAAAAACAATGTCTCATATTATTTTCAACTCCTACAATATTCTGTAGTGCTTTGAGGACTTACAACTTGGCCTTTGGAATCACAAGGCTTGCCTCAACCCTAGGTGAGGCCAAGTACCTACATATTTTAGACTGTATTTCTCTCTCAAATTGGGATAACACTTATTTCACCATGTTCCAGAAGGTAAATATTTTTACTTCTCTCAAGTCTAAACTGTTGTATCAGCATTTCTCAATACTGGATCAACATGACTGAGACTGCTTCCTCGTTTTGTTGTTTTTTCCATAAAGCTACTGCATAAATACCGTGACCCAAAGACCCAACGTTTATTTACTTTCTGTATCCCTTAAGGTCCCAAAGAGCAAAAAGTAAATATAAAAGGAAGCAGAAAAATCATAAGGGAAGCTGGAAAACATGAAACAGAACAATAGTCCAGATAAACACAAAACAAACTGATGGAAAAATAAAAAATCTGGAGAAACACTCACCCAAGACAGCCAGGAAAGAGCTCTAGACAAACTTGAGAAGCAACAAATAGACGCCAGGTGTGAACCTCGGGACCATGAGCAGGGTAATTACTGAAAACTTAGAACAGCTGGCCAGGTGGGGGCTGCCCTGCCCAGGTCCTCAAGGCCAGGAGCAGGATAATTACTGAAAATATTCAGGACAGCTGGCCAGGTGGGGGGGCCGCCTCGTCCCATTTCTCGGGCCCATGGGCGGGGCAATTACTAAAAACTTGTATTCTCAACAGCTGGCTCTCCTCAATCCTGGGTTATGTGTGGAGAGAAACTTCTTGAATAAAACTTGAAAACCACTCTTCATAAAAACTGGCTTGCCTATGGGGCGCCTGGGTAGCCCAGTCGGTTAAGCGTCCGACTTCAGCTCAGGTCATGATCTCATGGGTTTGTGGGTTCGAGCCCCACATCGGGCAGGCTCTGTGCTGATAGCTCAGAGCCTGGAGCCTGCTTCTGATTCTGGGTCTCCCTCTCTGACCCTCTCCTGCTCATGCTGTCTCTCTGTCAAAAATAAAACATTAAAAATAAAAAGAAAACTGGAAAAAACTGGTTTGCCTAGGTAGCAAACTAGCATAGCTTGTAAAGCCCAAAACAGAAGAGCAAAGCTTGAGGAAAAGTCTGGACTTCCGATCAGAGGCTAAATTATACAACAAAAACGCAGAAGGCCGCCTTCCCCAGGAGTACGCTGCAAAGAAGTGCTCTCTCTGCGGCTCAGAGGGGCCTTTGGTCCCCTGTGGGGGGTCCACAGCCTGGCTCTGTGCTGCACCCACCTGCACTTTCAAAACACCCCCAATTTGTGTGCAGGTGGAAAGCAATGGACTGCTGGGAAAACAGCAGCAAAGGAAAACCACCAAAGCGGGCGACACTCACCAACCTAAGTTGGGAACAAATGTCAAGGGGTGACCACGGAGTAAGTTTCTGAGGAAAATTAACAGCGTGTGTCAAAACAAGACTACAGGCCCCGGATGCAGTTGCTTATGTAACCAAGCCCCCGTCACCAAACCGAGACTTCCCTGCACCTTCTCTCCCCCAGAAGTGGAACCCTAGGCCACTTGGGAATGGCCTGATCAACACCAGTGAAGTCATCGGCCCCACAGGCTGCTGCCATCCCCTCAAAGAAAGGAACCTGCAATACCCAGGAACGGCTTCCCTCTCCCCGCTCCCTCCGGTTACGGAAGTCTCCTCTTGACACCCCCCCCCCCCCCCCCCCCCCCCCCCCCCCCCCCCCCCCCCCCCCCCCCCCCCCCCCCCCCCCCCGCCCCCAAGCTCCTTTTCCCTGCTAGCTTGCCTGGAGCTCAGTTTGCTTCGACTTTCCTCAATAAATTGTTAAGATGTTGAATACTTCTCAGCTTATCTTATAATAGTCCTGGTATCAGAACGTAGCCAAGGATAGGCTCCGAGAGCCCCCAGGAGAAAGGGGCACCCCACCGCCCGCCCCACAGGCACCTGCTGAGCCCCGAGCTCACCGCTCTCCCGCCACAGGGGGTGGGGAAGCCCCTCTGGGATCCGGGCACCTCGGCTGCTGTCCGGAGCCTCCAAACTCAAAGCACCTCTGCTTCCCGACTGGCTCCCAACCTGGCCGGAGTCCACCAGCTCAGAGTTCAAACCTAGCCCGGTCCAACTTGAAAACCGGGCCGGCCTGGGGTTGGACCGTCTCGACTTCTTAATAGGCGTGGGGGTGGGTGCAGTCCGAGGCCTCAGGTGAGACGGATTTTGTTTTGAGGTTCAACAAGCAGGTTCAGTTACCAAAGAGAATCTTGTATTGCACTGGCCACAGCGAAAACTTTTAAGCGTCTTAGCTAAGCATGTCTACTTAGGAGGGGCCCTAGAGGAAGCGGGCCCCAAAGAACTTGCCTCAGTGGTTGGAGGGAAAATTGTTTGTCCTTCTCTACTGTTTGCGTGACCGCCCGTGGGACACCCGCCTCCTTCTGGAGCCTGCAGAAGGGTCCTGGGGAAAACTGGCAGAGCCAGCAGAGGGTAGAATTCTTACCAAAGTCGGGGTGCCTGGGTGGCTCAGTCAGTTAAGCGTTGGACCCTTGATTTCAGCTCAGGTCATGATCTCATGGTGTGTGAGTTCGAGCCCTGCATTGGGCTGTGCACTGACAGTGTGGAGGCTGTTTGAGATTCTCTCTCCCTCTTTAAAAAAAAAAAAATAATTCTTTCCAAGTATAGCTTTTCCAGATCTCTATCTGTGGACCCTGTGGAGCCAGAAAGGTCAAATTTCGCACTTGCCCTTTCCTCTTCCAATTAAGATTGGTAGAGGGGGAAATGTAAGGATTAGATCTTGGATTGTGACATGACGTGTGATCATGTCTTCAGGTGCACTGATTGTCTATCCCTTCTTTCCCAGAGATAGACATCCTTCCGGCTTGTCTCATTTTGTGACCTGTGATGGCTTGGTAACCGTCAGGCTGAGGGCCCCCGAATGTGGCCCGACAGCAGACAGAAGCGTGGCCTGCACCCCATTCGTGGCTCTCACCCTGTTAACTGTGCCAGCTCCCAGGGGAATTGTCCGAGTCTTTTTTTTTTTTTTCCTTCTGTTGGCTATCTTTGGGAGTGGCTCAGGGTCTTTGCTGCCTCAAACAGGAATTACCAAGGGGCATTCAGGATTCAAAATTAGCTTCCTTTGGGGGCACCTGGGCCGCTCAGCTGGTTGAGAATCTGACTTCAGCTCAGGTCATGATCCTAGAGTCTGTGGGTTTGAGCCCCACATCAGGCTCTGTGCTGACAGCTCAGAGCCTGAAGCCTGCTTCAGATTCTATGTTCCTCTCTCTGCCCCTCCCTGCCTCACACTCTGTCTCTCTCTCTCAAGAATAAGTAAAATATTAAATTTTTTAAACAAAACAAAATTAGCTTCCTTTGGCAGATCACTACTGACGATATGAGAGAATCGGCTAATACAGTGTCTGCCCAACAGAAACTCCTACACCCCTGGGACAGAGTTGTTCTTGGTAACGGGACAGCCCTGGGTTATCTTGCAGCGGAGCAAGGAGGCGTTTGCACTATTCCCTGCACCGCCTCGCCTCTTGTGCTTTGGGGAAGTTGAAACTCTGCGACATGAGATTACTGAACAAGACCACTGGCTTGGAAAAGTGACTCCCTGGGACGCCTGGGTTGAGCATCAGCACTCGGGCTGTGATCTTGTGGTTCCTGAGTTTGAGCGCTGCAGCGAGCTCCCGGCTATCCTGGCAGAGCCTGCTTCAAACCCCGGATCCACTGTCCCCCTCTCTCTGCCCTTTTCCCCCGTTGAGCTTTCCCTCAAAAATAAGCATTTTTTTAAGTGACTTTTTCAAGGGAACCTTTCTTTGACTTACTTGTTTCTGATTGCTTTGGGACTTGGGGACCATGGGTCTGAAGTGCACTCAAGACATTGGAAATTACCCCACTTATGATAATCACAGGAATCTTCCTGGTGCCCTGGATTCTCTCAAGAGCTTTAAATGCATGTTTGCAGCTGCTCATCACCTAGAAATGTCTCCCCAAGACTGGAACATCAGAGAAGGGAAAAGAGTGACCAACTTAAAGAATACGAACTTAGTGTCGAGACTTGTGAATACCACGCAGTGATTCAGCCAGAAACTCCAGAGAGGCAGCTGGGAGAAGCAGGAATGCCTTCACTTTAATCACCTCTCAGTTAGTCTAAGAGTCCGATCAAGAGGGAAAACCTTGTCAGAGACGGCATGCCCCATACGGAGTTGTGTTTGCTAAGCCCCACATCACCAGAGAGACCTGGTTCCACTTCCAGCTCTCCCGGAAATGGAATCTGAAACCCGTGAAGACTCACCTCACCAACAGTGCTTAAACCCCTGCCAGCCCCGAAAGGAAAATAATTCTGTAGTAACTAAGCACGTGTCCACCTAGAGTAACTTCCTGTTCTCTTTCCCTTTTGCTTATAAAAGCTTTTCCTTTCGTACAGCTCCTTGGAGCTCCTCTCTCTGCTAGATCGGCTGGTGCCCAAGTTGACTTTTGCTTACATAAACCCTTACCTTTTTGAATCTGCCTCAGTTTATCTTTTAACGCATGAAAAAGGATCAATATTCAATTAGTTCCTCATCCAACAATTAAAACTATGGTTGTTTAGGTTTTAAACACAAACCGAGATGTAGATTTCATTGTATACTTCCATCCAACAAGATCCTCTGATCCAGGCATTCGATCACCTCGTCAGCAAAAGAAATTCAGTCAATCCGATGCGACTTTTTCACGGTGAGCTCTTGTCTGGACCTAGCGTATAGCAATCCATGTCTCAGACAAGCAAACCTTCCATTCTCTTAATCATAGGAGTAAAAATCTTGTTAAATATTAATGTTGAACAAATTGATCTTTACTTTCCTAAACATGACATTGTTCTCTGTAGAAAAATCAAAATAGTGTTGTCTTGACATGATTTCCACACGTCTTCTCCTGTGTTCCACGTTTCAAAGATGATCAACCTGATTCAGAAATTTTGAATTTCATTTGCAAATGCCTTTGATAGAGTAAGAAGAAATATGAGACAAAAACCTAACTTTTTAAAAAATATATATTAATTTGGGGGTACCTGGGTGGCTCAGTTGGTGAAGAGCCTGACTCTTGGTTTTGGCTCAGGTCATGATCTCACGATTCACTGGTTCAAGCCCTGCACTGGGCTCAGCACTGATAGTGCGGAGCTAGCTTGGGATTCTCTGTCTTCCTCTCTCTCTGCCCCTCCCCTTGCTTGTTCTCTCTTTGTCTCTGCCTCTATGTCTCTC
>NC_043713.1:6844403-6895090 GCF_006229205.1 Suricata suricatta
TGGGGGTACCTGGGTGGCTCAGTTGGTGAAGAGCCTGACTCTTGGTTTTGGCTCAGGTCATGATCTCACGATTCACTGGTTCAAGCCCTGCACTGGGCTCAGCACTGATAGTGCGGAGCTAGCTTGGGATTCTCTGTCTTCCTCTCTCTCTGCCCCTCCCCTTGCTTGTTCTCTCTTTGTCTCTGCCTCTATGTCTCTCTGTCTCTCTCTCAAAAAAATTAAACTTTGAAAGAATAAAAATAGTATTATGTGTATCTGCACAAGAGTTTTATTATATCTTTACTGTCTATAACAAATCTCTAAGTCAAATATTTTTCCTCTCCATTTTTAAGATCAGAAGAATAAAAAAATGCTCCAAGAGGTAAGGAACTCCCTGAAGTCCCACAATGAGTGAGCTACCATCCCGCGTTCCAACGTATTTCCGTTTGGGGAAGAACAGTCTTCTTTCCATAGTATTTGGTCCTTTCAACCCCTTTCTTTGTGTGTGCAAATAACTTAGAAGTAAAACAGCAGTTAAAGAGGCCAACCCTTACCATTTCACCAGAAACCCTAATAGCAAGACCTTCCTCATCGCTATAAAATGAAAAAAACCAGAGAGAGAAATGAGTAAGTGGAGAAACGTGTGTTGTGGTTCACATTTTGGGGTCAACTCCTTTCAGGACAAGCCTTCCTGACACCCTGCAATTCTGCACCAGCATCTTCTGTTCAAACGTGAATAGAGAATCCAGAACCTCTTCTCAATCTCGGGCACATCCTTTTGGATATGGAAGTCCTGAGAAGATAGAGTTTTCTGGAGAAAACTCAGCTCCTACCCAGACAACCACATTGATATCTTTGCGTACCACACCCTACCCACCACACGGCAGTTACCTAACTGCACACTGACCTGCGGTGCAAGATTTCAACCATCTCAAGTTGTTCCTCTCCAACGGCTCATGCTCGAAATGCAACTAACATTTTGCTTAGGCTTTTGAAATCTGCTGTCATCTAGGAAAGCCAAACACACTAACTATTCTAGTTTCTTCTTCCTTGACTTCAACTTCGTGAAATTCCCTCACCAACTTCGATTAGATGGCACTCAGAGAACCAGTGCGGCCAATTCTTTCCTCTGTCCTTGCAGGTCTCAAGCTTTATGTATATGTGCACAGCACTGAGCATCACCTAGAACGCCTGGTTTTAAAAATCAGTAACTCTCGGGGCGCCTGGGTGGCTCAGTCGGTTAGTTGATCCGACTTCAGCTCAGGTCATGATCTCATGGTCTGTGAGTTCGAGCCCCACGTCAGGCTCCGTTCTGACAGCTCAGAGCCTGGAGACTGCTTTGGTTTCTGTGTCTCCCTCTCTCTCTCTGCCCTTCTGCAACTCATGCTCTGTATCTGTCTCAAAAATAAACATTAAAAATTTTTAAAAATAAAATAAAACTAAGCAACTTTGGCACCATACACATAATGTTCAAAATCTTTGGAATGCCCAAGAACTTGAATTATACAGAGTATATGCTCTAAGATTTTGATGTGGGTGCTGTATATTCACATTTTGGGAAACCATATTCTGCCTTATAGAAAATGGAATTTTCAAGATCTGCCAAGATTTTCCCTGATTCTCTATATTTAGCCAAAGAAGCGATCCTAATGCCTGTAAAGGGTACAGTCAGAATCGGCCCCGCATCGCTTATGCACCTGCCCGTGTTATCAGTTTGTTTGCCAGCCATGTAGGTTAAATAATTTTCCTAGAATAACACTTATCTGCAAGTCTCCAGTCTCCTGAAATGTTCAGTGATACCTGTAATTTTCTGTGCAGTGTAGACACTTTGGATGTGAGACCATCCTGCCTTCTCCTTCATGGTGTTTGATTGTACAATGCATACACGCTCCTCATGTTTGAGCCTCGGACCCGGCCAAACAATACTATCTCAGATCTGAATCCATCAAAAGGGTTAAATCACCATTTTTAATTCTGAATTTCATCCCATACAACTTTATTGACACGAGAGAGAAAATATCTGCTCCGCAGAGTCAAAATCTAAGGTCCTTTTCCCAACTCACAGTTTACATGTTGTAATTGGGTAGCACAGTACACCTTACACAGAATGTCACTGAAACAAGGCTACACCCAGAACTAGCAGAATCGGTCAGGAGTGACTGTACAGCAAATACATCCCCAAACACTATTAATTCTCTCTTTCTCTTCCGCTGAACTCCATTCAGTGTTAGTGTTAGTAACGCATGCCAATTTTGTGTCAATAACCAACATGATACACAAAAGGAGGGGGGAATTATGAGACTATTAGTAACTAGCTGTGCCCTAAGATGTTTGAGATTAGCATTTTAGTATCCTCATTATATAAATATAGAATTATGGAATACTAGTGAATGAAATCAAATGTCCAGGAGGAAGGTACTTAGATTAAAATATACTAAAGCCATATGTTTTCACACCGTGATTTCACGGAAACTTACCTCCCTGCCAGGAATGTTCTGTTTTCATTGATCACTTTATCCACGAATCAAAATGACTGAAGTGATGGAGGCAAATGTGCCCGTGTCTGGATTTCTGAATCCTATCTTGTGCCAACTGAGCTCCTCCATCCTTCCACGGGAATTCATAGAGAGAGAATGTACAGAGGGGCTGGGCCAATGTGCGTTCCTTCTGTCATCATGAAGCTATTGTCTCATGTCACTAGTTTGATGTCCGAGTGTCACTACATAATGTCTGCAAAGGCTGAAGGCTGAGGAGCAGCACAGGCTTAGCAGCTTCCTGGGCTCCTTTCTCCCCCTGTGCCCTCATCTCTAGGCATCGTCTAGTGCCCAAAATATCCTCTGTAATAGCATGCTAGATCTTCCAGTTATGGCTATTTTTTCAATCTAAAAGTTATAGGGAAAGATCACTTCTAATGTTTGTTATAAGGAATGAAAATGGAAGGCCCCACCCATTCTTGCCACATCTTGTCATGAATTCATGACCACTTCCACGGGCTCAAATTTGTAGAGTTGTGGATTGTATCTCCTAGATTTCAATTAAACCAAAAAAATGGGAAGTTGACTCTAAAGGATGTCTGCCAAGAAATCAAAATTGAAAGTAGCGTTAATAATGAAAGCATAATTTAAAAGCAAAAAAAAAAGGGGGGGGTCACCTGGGTGGCTCAGTCAGTTAAACGTCTGATTCTTGATTTCAGTTCAGGTCATGGGTCATGAGATCAAGCCCTGTGTGGGGCTCAGTGCTGGGAGGAAGCTGCTTAACATTCTCTCTCTCTGCCCCTCCCCCACTAATGGTCTTGAGTACTCCCTCTCTCTCTTCCCCTAAAAAGGAGCAAAAAAATATCAGTTGTGATCACGCTATTGTCCTAGTACAAGCTCTTCATTTTTATGAGTTTAAGTATCAAGAATATGCAAAGACCTCCTCAACTTTTCAGCAAGCGATAACAGTGTATCTCATGAAATTTCACTGAGCTTTAATGGTAAATGCTGAGGAGCCTTTTTGGGGAGCTCCCTACTTAAAAACCAAAGACAATACCCCACAAGTCTGGGAAACACTTGTTCTTTTGGATGCACTGAAAATGACTGAAATTATACACGAAAAACAATTTAATAGCAAAATAAAATCCACTCTTGTCAGCAAATATGCCAGAGGACACGGAAAACATCACTGAAAAACTGAAAGAACAATGTTAGGAAAAACTCACAGTGTGCTAAAACCGTTACGCAGTTGGATGAAAATACAGATGTTGCTAATGCATCAAGCTTATACATCTTAGTATATTACAGATTCTATTTTAATAACAAAACACATGGAAAAACTCCTTTTTGTGAGCCAATAGAAAGAAATATCAGAGGAGAAGATACAGTCTCAATACTAAATTATTTCTTAAATAAAAACCAATGTTTTGGGAAATGTACGTAAGCAGCCATTGACGGGACAGCTGCTCCGGCTGGAACAGAGAGAGAATTCCAGAGTGAGTCTCTGAGCCGGCACCACAAGTGAATTTTCTTCACTGCATTATTCATAAGCAAGCGTTGCCAGAAAAAAAAGTACCATGTGTTACAGGACATCATGGATGTAATTAATTTTATACAAACGGCATCTTTAAGTGTCTTAGAATCATTACAGCGTTTGTAGTCAGATGGAGGAAAAAAATGACACCCTTTGGTACCCGAGATATTCTAACTCTCTTGGGATAAATTACTTCACTAGTTGTCAAATTGTCTTCTGAATGTACTAATTCTATCTGTGAAGACAAGGGGCTAACTGGATATTCCTCTCAATGTTCACACACACACACACACACCACTCTTTGCTTTTGATGCAAAGCTGACATTTTAATGAGTGTGAAAATTAACCATTTGTCTGGAGAGACTTAGGCTATGCAGGGGATATCTTGAAAACACTTGTTTAAAAGCCACCTGGGCTCCAATCACGGCCTTGCCACTCGCTGGCTGCATGCAATTTGGCAAATTACGGAAGCTCCCTGTGTCTCACGCTTTTATCTGTGAGGGAGGTAATAGGACCTGGTTCAGAGGAGTGTAGTCAGAATCTGCTGGAATAATTACACGAAAAGCTCAGCCCGGAGCCTGACCACTGCAAGGCAATCATTCAGGAAATGTCAGCTGCTGTCAGCACCAGCCTCATCGCCACCATCATCACAGATTTGACAAGTGTAGTTTCCTGCAAGGTGCCAGCCTGCCTGGGTGTAAGCACACTGCCCAGAACTCCCTTTCTTGTATGTGTCTGGGCCGCCGCGGAGATTCTGAGCGCTTCTGGAGGCTGGGAGGGAGGCCACGGCGCTTTGTAGCACATAGATGCTCTTTCGGATCTGCTGAATCAGTCCCTTGGTGTAAAGCAGTGGGGAAGCCAAGTGTGTGCCTCAGCTACATGAAGAAGGGTGGCAGGCTTGTAGGACACCCTTGTCACCAGCGTCAGAGGCATCAAGAATGAACATGGGTTTCATTCCATTCAGTTGTGGTATTTCAGCTTCCGCTCATGCGATTCCCGCCCCTCACTCTTCTCTTCCGTCTGCCCTGAACCTCAGGCCCCCACCCCAGGCGTGGAGATAGAGTAAAAAGTCTACTTACCCACCCCCATCATCACGTAAGCCAGTTACACACACACACACACACACACACACACACACACACACACACACCCCAAAATAACTAGCAAAAGAATTAAAAAGGATTCCTCTAAGGCTTTGAACTAAATTGGCAAAATCAACCCATCACAGGTTTTCTAGGAGCAGAGACACAGACCTCTCTAACTGGAGGCAACCAAGTGTGTGGGTACTTAAGGGAAGGGCAGGAGTGTGCAGTCAGATGTGAGCGGTTAGGGATGGATGCCAGTAGTTACAGGGTCAAGACAGGCAGACAGACCGGACCCCGCACCGCGGGGAAAGCAAGATCCTCGCACTCACCACGCCAAGTAGCTTTCATCTTTGCGGCAGCGTCTATCCAGTCTTGCCCTGGATTTTATCCATTCTTCAAGAAAGCAGGGGGATTTCCCAGCTTTCTCTACTGCCAAAAAGTCAAAATGAACTTTTCTAGTTGTTTTCTTTTTCACTGCAAAGAGAATACCCAAGGAAATTTTAGCCTCCATGTTAAATACTATTGAATATAGTGTTGCCTTGCCTGATCATCACTCAGCTATTGGAAGGGATGCGTGGGGCTCTCGGATTCAGCCTCACATGTATTCTGTCACCAATTCTCAGAATATTCTTCCACTGTTCAAACCCACAGGCTCCATGGAAAGGTGTTGCACACTTGTCTGGTCTTGATCTCAGAACTCAGAATTTTTCAAACTTCTATACCTCTCTCTTTCCTCCTGTCCACGTTTCTCTACATTAATCATTTCTTCTTCTTATGTTAGTTCTTCATGACTCCCAGCATGCCTCAGAGTTAGTACTGGGCACATTCCTGGTAGCTCCTAGGGGGTATTTGACTGACAACAGACAGACAAGACTTTTGAGGTGCACTTTTCTTGAGTGGAAGATTCTGGTGACCATAAAGGAATGATAAAAGGAGGAAATAGACATTTTATCAAGGAAATATGCTACAAACTATGGCCAGATGGAGGAAATGAATGCTCTGTTCCATACAGAGACCACAAAATTGTCATGAGGTGAAGATTTAGTAGTTTGATTGTTGCTTTTAACTATAGCAATTTAAGACAGGAACAACACTGCTTCATTAGAGTTAAGGACATGAAAGATTCGGTCAGCACTGTTGGAGCCTCTCCCTTCTCCTTCCCACCCTGAGGACTATCCTATTGCCTATAATTCACTTCTCAGACTTTGATAGCATCCTCATAACGGTCTCCTCAACCACAGTGCCATTAGAGTTTATTCAAAAAGTCAGATTGGCAGAAACTCTGCAAGAATGGGAACATTCTCTCAAGCATCATAAGCACTATTAGAAAAGATCTGCAATGTCTAGCAAACAATTAAAGCCCCTAAAACAGACTAGGCAAGCTATTTATTCTCGTTAAGAGATGGGAAATACAGGTTGAATTACCTTAAAGCAAATTAGACGGGAAAGTAGAGAACATAATCATACAGTAAAAGACCTCATTAACTCCTCCCATTTCTCAAAGCACGCTACCAACTGTCATTCCAGCTTCCAGAATAGACTAAGGCTCCAGGGCCAAAGCAGAGATGCTTGCACAGCCAGAAGCAACATTTTCTATTTAATTCCACGCTAGATGAAAGTCCGGCTTAGAACGTCCAGAATGAGGTACAAGCAGTGGTCATTACCCTTGGATATTTCTTATATTTTATGAAATATTTTGAACTTTATAAAGTGTCTCTGCACATCACGAAGAGTTTCCTTTGTTTTCTTACACCGCTTGAATTTCATATCCAGCTGTTCCATGTTCAGTGTATGAACAGGAGTTGGAGAGGAAACAATTTTCTGTTCAAGATGCTTACACTGAACTGTAATACATCAACTTCATCATTGATGAAGATATTTCACAATGAAGTACAATACAATTTATTGTTCGTTCAAGGTTCAAGAATTTATTTTGCATAATCCTTTGTCAGTGGACTGTGATTTATATGAATAGCCCAATTTTAAGGTCACTGTCCACTCTTGAGAACTACTTCAAACCCTTTTGTATTAAACCTTAAAGAACATATCGATATTTATATGTTAAACTAACCCTATGATCAAATGGGTATATGAGATGTGTGCTTTGAGAAAGACTCCCTGTAATATATTAATTTAGAGGTCATTTCATTTTCTTTCTTAGGATCTCCTAGCTATTGGTGGCTCTGAGCCATGGAATAAATACTTCCTCCACAACAGTGCCTTTATCTATTGGCTGTCTCAGGTTCTGGCCACTCAACGCGTCCATGTGGCACGTACTCTAAGACTCTGGTCTACAGCTCAGTTCTGTTCAGGAATTATGTAGCAAACGGTGACGTGAAGAGCATGTTATCAGAATGGTGTGCTGACTCTCCAGAGAGAGGACTTGAATGCTCAGATCCCTGTGCCGGTGGAGGGTGCTTGTCTCTCCAAAAGCCACTCTCAGATGGATGTTTCTGGCTCATCTCCTTACCTCAAAATCTACAAGCATAAAGGACAGATAAACAGTAGGCCCATTAGAATCAATCACTAATCCATCAAATGAAATCCATTAGAAAGTCAACTCATATTTATCATTTAAAATTTCAATAGAAAGAATGAATTACAAATAAGGTTAAGTAATATATGGCATGAGGGAAAAAAAGCTAAAAGGGCCATTTCAGGGTTTTTAAAATATAGACTTTTCACTTTTTATGAAATGGTATCAAGAACTACACAACGGTGAAGCTGAGTTACTTCTGGGTGGAATAAAAGATAAAATGGAAGTTTATTGTTTCACTTTCATTTGGAGTCCAAAGACCTAAATCAAAACAATCAATAATAATACTTCCCACATTCCAAAATGAAGAGCTAGACCATGTAAGTAAGGCCTGCATATAAGGGTATGGAAGCCAGTGATGTGATTTTTAAATGACAACCCACTCCCCTCCTACGAAAGAAGCTAGAGATTAGAGAAAGGGTTTAGTAAGAATTATCAGTGTGCAGCTAATGCCATTTCATATGCCAACAGTTCTTCAACTAACATCCACTCTTCCCATGGACCAGATGATGCTGGCCAGCTGAAGGAGAGTCAAAACCTCAAGAATCAAAGGAAAACTCAAAAGTGGGCCAGAGGAGATGCATTTTGTGGAACCCAGGCAATTTCTGGTAAGAAATCTCGAGCATCAGGAGGAGACAGATGGCATCTCTAAGAAGCTATGACACACCATGAAAGTATCTAAAACCTTCTCTGTCCCTTCCCCTCAAATCTGCCATCAAATGCCCACTTTTTAGCTCCCAGAGGACTCAGAAAGCACACGTAGCCAGCTGCTAAGAAGAGAAATAAGTAGAAGAGAAGACAGAAGAAATGGATCACATTCCCATTTCAGACTACAGACCTTCCTCAACTAAGGATGCTGTTAAGTCCCCCCCTCCCCCCAAAACCATCGTGAGTTGAAAATCCCATAATGGCGCCTGGCTGGCTCAGCTGGTTAAACATCTGATTCTTGATTTCAGCTCGGGTCATGATCTCACAGTTTGTAACGTCAATCCCCACGTTGGGCTCTGTGCACTGAACACACAGAGCCTACTTGGGATTCTCCCTCTCTCCCTGTTCCTCTCTCTCTCTCTCTGTCTCTCTCTCTCTCTCTCTCTCTCTCTCTCTCTCTCTCTCAAAATAAATAAATATACTTTAAAAAAAAGAAAATACCATAAACTGAAAGTGCATGTAACGTGAAACCTACTGATCATAGCTTAGCCCAGCCAACTTTAAAAAGGACCAGAACACATATATGAGCCTGCAGCTGGGCAGAACCATGTAACTCAGAGCCTCTTTGACAACAGAGTGTTGAACATCTCACGTGATTCACTGAATACTGTACTGAAGATGAAAAACAGACATCTGTAAGGGGGGGCAGAATGGTTGTCACTGTGTCGGGTCTTGACCCTCATGATCATGGGGCTGACTAGAGCTATAGTTCTGCCCGGCATCGCAAGAGACGGACATATCACATATCTCTAGCCAAGGACAAGATCCAAATTCAAAAACTCAAGTACAGTTTCTACTGAAAGCGTATTGCTTTCCCAACATCGTAAAGTCGAAGCATCATTAAGTCAAATGATAGCAAGTTGAGGACCATATTGGCTTCCCAGTTGGGTTGGCCCACTCTGGAAGTGGCCCTGGGCAAACAGACAATATAATCACCTTATGAAATCCCACTGGAAAGTGAAATACCCTCTTCTTCCAAAGACAGGAAGGACAGGCTAATGGCAGGGCCTGCATATCTCTGGTCGCCCACCTCATCCTTGCTCTCCTACTGTCCCTACGCTATCCATGGGAGCCCCTGGCCCAAGGTTATAGAAATCAAGAATTGAGGATCTGTGGAATTGTAAGTAATATTGCATTTTAATAACAGAAGCATGTTCTAAGAAAAGCAAATAATACTAAAATGTCCCAAGAATGTTCACATAATGGTAACTACCATGTATTCAGCTTCTGCTATGAAGATAAAATTAACTTTAATTTACTTGGACATAAGTAAACAGTATGTACCAAATGATCTATTACCAAGTAAGTAATTGTATATGCCACCTTTGTGTCAAATGTGCCACACATTTACTCATTAGTCTCCCTATTATTAGCCCTATTTTACAGATAAGAAAACTAAAATTCAAAGAAAGTAAGTCATTTTTCTCAACAGGCATGACGTTTCAGCATGGTTCAGCTCAGGACTAACCCCCAGGTATGTGCTCTTCTCCGAGTGCTACATTGAAGGAAACAAAGGAAGAAGGAGAGAAGAAGGGAGGGAAGAGAGAGAAAGGGAGGCCAGAGGAAACAAGGGAAGAAGGGAGAAACAGAAAGAGAAGGGAGGGAGAGAGGAAAGCAGGAAGAGAGGGGAGCCAAGAAGGAACAGCTCACAGTAAGAACTGCGGAAAAAGAGGCACCTCGGAGCAGCTATGAATAGGTTTTGCTCCAGGGACAGCCATTCTGATCTCAAAGAGCTGATGGTGCAGAACTTGGAAGAAAAATAAACAAAGCCCCTCCCCTTCCTACCTTAAAATGGGGAAAAGGAAATATATGTGCAGGGAGACTTCAGGAATAATCAAGGTAAGCTTGTGTCACCTTGTTTTCAAATGGAATTACCTAGAAAAAGGAATCTTACCGTGCATTTGAGGATGTATCACAAACTAGAGTTAAGAAAATTACCAGACACCTTCCTCTTTCAGGAGCAACACTTTCATTTTCTTCAGAGTCCATCAGAAAGCAGATACCAGTGAAAATTAAAGCCAAAAGTCTTTAAATTGTAGCCATAAAAACAGAAATGATTTTGCTTGGAGCCTATGTCCTGTCTGTTTTGTCCAGGCGTAAACATTTCCTTAATTTTCAAACTCTGAAAGACAACAGGATTACATGACTTAATGAGGAGAGGGCATGCCATTAATAGGTACCGTAAGTAGTATAACCAGTCTCCATTTTATATAACATATGAAGTTGAAAATAGCTCTGAAATTCAGTCTATCACCAGTGAGTCTTTGAGAGCCCAGCTCAAAACCAACCTGAACAGAGCTCTTGATTATGCCCCCTACACTGTCATCTCGAGTCAAAGCTCCCATACAGGGGCGCCTGGGTGGCTCAGTTAGTTTAGCGTCCAACTGTGGCTCAGGTTATGAACTCAAGGCTCATGAGTTCAAACCCTGCATCAGGCTCTGTGCTGACAGTTTGGAGCCTGGAGCCTGCTTCAGATTCTATCTCCATGTCTGTCTGTCTATCTGTCTGTCTGTCTCTCTCTCTTTCTCTGCCCCGCCCATGCTCATGCACAATCTCTCTTTCTCAAATATAAATATCAAATATAAATAAATTTTTAATTATAAATACATAAATAAAATTTAAAAAATCCCAAATGGTAGGCAAAGCCACCCTGAGGTACAGAAATTAGTGTGAATTGCTAAAGGAGGCACACAGAAACACAACCATGATTGCGTATCTGAAGGCAAACCATGAGAATTAAATCTTGGTAAGTTGTAACCAAATAAGTGAATTCTATAAATCAAAAAGTAACCAATTATAAACAGCTGAATATTAAGTCATTATTCCCTGGATAACCTCGGTTTCCTTTTTTGCATGTTTACTGTCCAACTAATGCAATGTCCCAGTATTTGGAAACTGTGGCGATCTCTGTGCGAATAACTTGGAAGTGAGGAACCAGCATGGTTTGGGGATGCCAAGAGCTCCAAGTGCCCTACAATGCACACCAACTCAAGCACTTAGCATCTTAGCAAAGCACTGGTAACTAGGCCATTCTAGAAACACACACAAGATTTTTTTAAAAAGGGGACAGCATAATTAAAAAAAAAAAGCAAGATTTGGTTATTTTCCGTTGTTGTTTTTTTTCAGGCCAAATACCACCAAATCATTTTATTCTGATAAATGGTGACAGCGGTGTTGATAGAGTCACTAACAAGATGCTCTTTGATTTCATTACAATAAAACAACTTGCCTCATCTTGATTCCTGAAGCAATTAATCCTTAAATTGGCCTATACTAATATGCTGAAAAGATGTTTAGCCTAGCAAGAGAAATGCATTACTACCATAAGGTCAAGATTGCTCTTGAAAAGGGCAGCCCATCTGTATTTCTGAAAGTTAAGATCTTAGGTTTAATTACATAACTGATTTCATTTTAATCTATGTAGAAAAATGTCTTTTATTAAAAAGGTGATGATAGCTAATGAAAACTCACATGGGGTTGCTCAATGCCAACGAGGAAGCCTGATTGTGCAAAAAAAGCACAAAAAATTACCACTTCACATAGAGAAGTTGGTATCCTTTTAATTTGTATTATTTAATGGGGGTTTCAATCCACAGAATTTTCATTTCTCTTTATTTGTGCCACTTTCTAATATACAGAGCACTTAATCGAATAATGTCATCACTAGGAATCAAAAGATAAGCAAAATGTGTGAACAAATATGTAAAAGTATGAAAAAATGTGTAAAACTACATAAAATATTGACAACTACATAAAATACATACATAGTTGTGAGGCTTGGTTTTTAAAGTAAAATGTGTCCCTAAGTTGTCTTTATTATATTTTCTGACTAAAAAGCCTACTTAATAAAAAAAATAGAACTATTACAACAAGGAGAAACCATCTCTAGACCTCCCACCTAGAACTAACCTCCACAAATACCTGGCTCAATGTTGAATCACACTGCACATAGTCTGTTACAACCTACTCTGCTCTTTTAAAATTCTGTCTTTTCATTCATGATTTTCTACCATATAAGCATTAATCAGGAAAACAATTAAAAAATAATATGTGTCTTTCTTCGGGAATTTAAAACAAAAGATGATGGAAATAAAACTAGAAAGTGCTGGTGGCTTTATTCATCATTGCATTTGATCTCTCATATTTATGAATCTCATTCCGTTAGCCAAGTAAAGCATTAGTGACAAGAATGGAGGTGGAGAGATGGATTTAAGTGATATAGGACTGATCATTACCATTAGAGGGTGCAGGCCAAAGATCTCCGCTCCTTTCTGGACAGAACTGAGTTTTAGTCTCCACCCAGTATGTACGCACCCTCTTAAGCCTGGTTGCTCTTAGAATTGCCTGGAGAGCTTCTCTAATGCGCCACTTCCTGGGCCTCATCACAAATCATTTAAATGAGAGTATCTGTGGTCCCTGAGAATTTTTACAAAAGCTTCCTTCAGTCAGCTGTACCGAGGACTGACATGTCGTGATGAGCATTCCTGAGGATTGCTGGCTACTTCCTGGTCGACATGTTGTCTAAACCATGACACTAAATGAGGTCAGCAAGAGACTGATAGTAAATAGGGAAGAGAAGACACCTAAAGCGTGAGCCCTGGGGTATTCTAGCATTTAGGGAGATAGATAACAGTGCAAGGAGCTCTGAAGAAGTTCCAGAAAAACCAGGAGAGAATGGGCTGCGAGTAGCCAAATGGAAGGAATGTTGGGAGGAAGAAGGAGGGGTACCCACGGTAGATGATGGGTCAGAAATAAAAGGAGAATTGACTTCAATTTAGCAAATAAGGTAACTCTGGTAACCTTGACAGAAGTGGTTGGGGAAACCTGACAGAGACAAAATTCGAGTAGAGTCTGTTTATACAGAAATGGGCCAAAGGGGATATTTTAAAATCTTTTAAGAATTCTTGTTATAAATAGAGCAGAGAAATGAGTTGGGAACTGAAGAGATGTAGTGTCGAGGGAAAGACATTTTTAAGGGGGAAATGACAACAAGCCTGTATACTGATGAGAATGATCCAGAAAACGGGAAACAAATGATGATGTCAAAGACTGCGGGGGAAAATTGTTGAGATAATGTCCTCGAGTACACATGGCTTTGGATGACTCAGTGAAACCTCGTCAGTGGGAGGAGGAAAGGCAGAAGTACGGTGTAGATGCATGTAGGTCAGACTAGAGAAGACACTTCGGGAAATGCTTCTGACTGCTTCTATTTTCTCTGAGGAGAAAGAAACTAGGTCATCACCTCAGAGTCGGATGACGGTGCTGATGGAGATCTGAGCAGAGAGAGGACGTGAACGAGGCCCCTCATAGAGACGAACACTAAATGACCCCATGAAATGGACATCCACTTCCAGTCCTACCACAGTAGTACCCAGTGGACAATCAGTGTTTACGTTGAGAAATGAATGTCCCTTCATGAAATGCTGCTCCAGTGCAAACTAAAAAAAAAGAAAAAGAAAAGAACGTTGAGATTTTAGGCTGCATCTCTGTATCCACCAAAACCATCAGAGAGATGCCTGTTTAAGCCGTATTTCTTTACTGGGCCTGAAGAGCAACGTATTATTATCTCCTGGGTTTTTATGGAGCGGCAAGAGGCAGTCCCTTCTTCATTAGAGGCTTGGATGTTGTTTTGGGTTTTGAGGACATTATCCTAAGCTGCTTAGTGCCCCCTCTATGAAGCCCCAAGCAAAATGTTTATCGTGGAGATGTCAGGAGTAGCTATTTATATATCATATTCAGACAAGCACACTGTACCTCATTAAACAATAAAATCTATATAAGTGAATAACTTCCCTTTTTGTTATGTCTGCAAGAAACCCAGAACCAAATTTATGCCTTAGCTCTAACCATTATTGGGCACATGTGGCCTGCACAACTGGGATCCAATTTTCCCCTGAAATCTACATCCTATTTTAATTTACATTTTTCTGAAGTCTAATTTTATTCAAATTTACATTTTACCACTTTCTTCTAAACCACCATGAATTTATTTATGGTATAAGGCAGTGTGTAAATAGAGGCAAATTGGTACCAAAAAGAATATCAAGTTGAAATTGCAAACATGTTTCGTCTACAAAATATTGATGCATTAGTATATTTACGTAGTTCCTGAGACTTTTGTGTTTACGATCCCATTCAGATGTTCCCTTAATGCTTTAATTACCAGACAAATTAAGATTGCCTGAGTTTCCCAGCTAATGAGCTAAGATTCATATTTGAATTAGCATCTTGCCTACTATGCAGGCAGCGTGTGCTGAAATTTTCACAGAACCAAGATATCTACACCAAGTTCTTCACATAACAGTCAGTGTCTCCAGATCCCCACAAACAAAAGAGGTTAGAAATTCTGTTCTGAAACTATAAGTGGACTGTAATTTTTCTAAAAGTTTTCATATTTCAATTTTTTTCTTTCTAGTATAAAGTAACAAACAGGCATCTGTCTGCAGCCAGCACTGACCTATCAGTGTAGATTTTCTTCTTTGTATTTCTTTCTTTTGTATGAACAGCTAGTTTTTCCCCCGCCTATATTTTAGATGCTTTGTATTGCTGGCATTTGCTTTTATTTGTGGTATTTGTATCAACATTATACAATTAGATCTATAAACATGCTCGGCATCCTCCAACATTACTTGCTTATTTTTACAGAACAATCTTAAGGGGGACTTAGAAAAGAAAATGGCCCCCAAGTGCAGGTAGATATAGAAATACCAATAGAAAATGACATTGTGCTTTCATCCTATTGACATTTAAAGGACTGTATTTCTTGGGTGACCCCCTAAAGGCTTCCAACCCTCAATGTCACGGACCTTCATCAAAAGATGTTATCATGTTGTGTCGACCAACAAAAATAGTGTGATCGCATACAAAATCAGGCTGCACAAAACTCACTCAGGCTCAAAGGCACAATAAATCTGCAGCATTTTTAATATTTAAAATTCCAAACAATACTTTCATGCTAGGCTTTAAGCATATATTTTTATGGTTACTAGTTTAGCACTTCTTTTTACAGCTCACACAAACAGTGCTGTCTTTGTAAATTCCCAAAGGGACAGTTGAGACAGTGATGCGGAACTGCACCATGGTTGTTAATTCTTAATGTCCGCAGGAGAAGTGCTGGCTTCAGGGTGAGCTGGACTTGACCATGGACACTGCTAAGGAAAGGCTTAGAAAACGGGGGACGTGGGCGACAAAAGAGAAGACAAACACAAAACTTAGGCCCAGAAATTTAGAGCTCGAAGGAGGGTAGATTCCTTCATTAGAGAGATGAAAATCCAAAGTCCAGACGGTCTTCCAGAGCGATGGAAAGTCACAGGGCTGATCTCTGTTAAAGCTGCGACTGTGTTGTCACTTTCAGGCCAACCTTATCACATCACACCCACACCGTCGAAACAGAAAGTGTTAACTCACCGACGGGATTAAAACTGAACATTCAAGCATTACCATCATTATGATAATTGAAGTTTCATGATGTAATTAACATTTCATCTAAACCGCTGTTGTTGAGGGATAAGTCATTACAAGAAGGCATTAAACAGAGTAGATTTTTAAATGAAGAGAAATTTTATTCCCAATGAGAAAGGTCTCAATAATGGAAAACAATTGAGAACTGCAGTGTAAATATCTCAAGGAGCAAGGACACACCACAAAACACTAAACACCAGCCAAGGAGATATCGAAATTATCAGAAATATTGAAGAAAAGGCAATTCCTAAGAAAAGTTATAATGAAATGCGCTGTAATTAAAATGCTCTGCCATATATAATGTCTTCATTCCAGCACTTTGAACTTATTTAGTTCATTCTGATACTCATTTCTCTCCATACAAGGAATGTTGGTTTGTATGACAAATTACCATCATCTCTAGCAAAAAAGAAGGAAGGAAGAAGGAAGGAAGGAAGGAAGGAAGGAAGGAAGGAAGGAAGGAAGGAAGGAAGAAAGAAAGAAAGAAAGAAAGAAAGAAAGAAAGAAAGAAAGAAAGAAAGAAAGAAAGAAAGAAAGACAGAAAGACAAGACAGGAAGGAAGGAAGGAAGGAAGGAAGGAAGGAAGGAAGGAAGGAAGGAAGGAAGGAAGGAAGGAAGGAAGGAAGGAAATCATATAGAAAGGAAGGGAAAGCACAGTGCCTTTCTTGCTGTGTGCCAAAATACTTTCCAAAATGAGCATTGAATCCCATGTGGCAATATGGCAATGAGACATGTAATATTTATGTAAATTTTCAAAAGGTTAAAATATAAAAAAATCTTTCTTTAAGCTTATTCACTTCAGAACGTGTATGACAACAGAAGCTCAAAAACTGAAAAGTCAGCCATAAACGAAGAGTGTCGCATTGTGGACAAAACGTCACTATCCATGACCATGAAAATGTGTAATGAAAATCCAATATGACACCAAGTTTAATCAAGCACCCCACCACGTAACAGTAAAGGAAATCACACAAAATGATGAACTGACAATATGCAATCGTTTTTAGCTGCTTATCCGTATGCAACAAAAACTTTCAGGAACAAAGATGTTTGTTTGTTTTGACATTTTTAATAATAATAATAAAAGCATCTAACTTATGTTTAGCATAGATCCTCCTTCTAAAAACCTTCGCATGTGCATGTTTCATTTGTATAGCACTCTCACATGTTTACGGAGTGCATGATGACAAAGATTTATAAAGGTAAGTGTCACTGGTTTCCTGCCATGAAATTTCAGGCATCGAGAAAGCACTCAAAAAAGGGTACTTACTATTAGTAAGTAATACTAAGTTTACTGGAGTTCGCAGGATTTCCTAGTCATTACAATGATGAGAACAAATGAAATTATACCATTATTATGCATAACATGAATTACCTCTTGTGGAAACTAGGTAGTATCCTCACATTGTTCTAATACGCTGTTTCTCAAAGTAACTCAGGTAGATCAGTCCTGGATGCTCTCTAAATAGAAAGTTCACAAGAATTTTATCTCATTTAACTACAGAGTCCTGACGAATCCAGTGATAGACAGGCATTTGTGCTCAACAGAAATTATAAACGAAGCTGACAGCGCTCTGCCCTCTTTCTTCTATTCCTTCTTCCTGGGCAATCTCTTCTACTCCCATAGTTTTGACTGCAGACACTCTGCAGATGATGCCCACGTGTTTGCTCCTGACCTTGTCCCTGAGCTTCTCTGGGCTCCTGGGGCCCGGTCACATCTGGGAATAGCGACTTCAACACCACATCGGCACCTCCAGCTTTGGGTGCTTAAAACCGAGTCACCAGGGTGCCTGGGTGGCTCAGCCAGTTAAGCATCCGGCTTCGGCTCAGGTCATGATCTCAGAGTTCAAGGGTTTGAGCCCCGCATTGGGCTCTGTGCTGACAGCTAGCTCGAAGCCTGGAGCCTGCTTCGGATTCCATTTCTCCCTCTCTCTCCAACCTTCCCCTGCTTGCACTGTCTCTCTCTTTGTCTCTCAAAAATAAATAAAAAACATTAAAAATGAAAAAAAAAATTTAAAACAGAGTCACCATCACATTCATCCAAAACCTGGTCACTGTCCTTTGCATCACAGCACCTCATCCAACCTGTTGTTCGAGCCAGAAACCTTGTCCCAATCACGACCCCAGTCTCCCCCTCCAGCTCCATACCCAACCAATCAGCAAGTCCTAAAAGCTTTTTCTCCTAAATATTTGTGAAAACATTCCTTCTGCTGCATGCCTAGCACCATTTTCCTGCTTGGAACCCTTGCCGTTTCTCATGTGAGCCACTCAAGTGGCTTCGTCACCAGTCTGCCTGCTCCCCCCACCCCGAAATCACACCCGGCGCACACCATCTGTTCCCTGTGCCCCTCTGGGCAGGACTCCCTCTGTCGAGGCCCCACGGTGCTGCCTGTCACCACAGCCCGAGCCGGGTCCGTAGCCTGGCTGATGCCTTCCATGATCCGTCCCTATCGCACTGTGCTAACGGTGTCTCTTGTCACTTCCAGGGACGCTCTCCCCCACACACTTCATTATGGTTATTATGATTTCCTTCATGCTCCTTTGATCTACCCATGTCCCCCCGGACTAGTCAACTGGTGCTCACAGTCCTGGACGTGGCTCTTCCAGAAAGCCTCTTCTGAAACCAGACTCCTATAGATGCTTGAGCAAACACAGAGGATCATGTTGTCATTTCGGACTCTAATGAACCAAAGATCTTGTCCATCAACAGGTTTGAGTAATCATTGCAAAGATATAGGCAATCAAGTGGCTCAGATTAAACCAGGAGATGTCTGAGGCTGTGGGAGTGTTCCAGACACAGACAAGCTTGCGGCTGGTGGCAAGCCAAGTACTTGGAGTGATTTCCTCTCGGTGGGTATGTTTAGTCCACTTTATGTCACCCAGCCCACATGACATCATTTCCAGGAACTTACTGGTTATAGGCAGTAACTTAAACAGAGCCACTGTGTTAAGGACATTCCATAGATAAGGATATTCTAGCAAATATCATTAATCTGTTCACCAGGAGGGCCAGTTATCATTATTGACAAAGCTATCCAGGTTATCTGTCTTTTTTTTGTTTCTGTCAGGAAGGTACGCTGACCCCATCCCCATGTTAGAAGAAGTGTAAATAAAAATAGTGGGCCAGCTGATGTAACTCATTCTGCTCCCCTCTGCGTCTTATGTTCCAGCCGGAATACCTCAGAGTTTGTCAGAGCTATTCTGACGTGACTGTACTCCCAGAGTCTCCACGTTGGAGAGCAGATGTTTTAACACAATCTATTTTTTTAAAAAGCCAAAATATCCAAACTCTTAGTCTTTCCAAAAATCATTACCACCTCGTAAATGTGCATAGCAGACAGGTCTATACCCCATCCCACACTTGAACCCAACATACCTCCATGTTTATATTTCTGGATGGGATAAGGCTTGGGGAAGAGGAAAGAGTCAGAACTGATATGGTCGGAAATGTTTGTTACACCCAAGGACGATTTTTTTTTTTAACTCACAAAATAAATTTCGGAAGAGTAAAGTCAAATTCTGTATTCAAACACAGCATTTCCTTGTCACTATCTTTAACGATTTGCATTAAGATTTTCTAATAATAGGGGCGTCTGGGTAGTTCAGCCGGTTGAGCATCTGGCTTCGGCTCAGGTCATGATCTCACAGTTTGTGAGTTCGAGCCCCGCATCAGATTCTGTGCTGACAGCTCAGAGCCTGGAGCTGCTTCTGATTCTGTGTTTCCCTCTCTCTCTGCCCTTCTGCAGCCCGTGCTCTGTCTCTATGTCTCTCAAAAATAAATAAGCATTAAAATTTTTAAAAGTATTTTCTAATAATATGTATATTCATAATTAGTATATGTTTCCGAATTTCACATATTTGCAGAAATTCTAACCTTCTTCATTGACATTTATCTCTAAGTCTTTTCTTTAATTAAAATAGACCTTTCTTCTATGGGCACAGTTTCCTCACTGCTCTAAGAAAGGCTATTCATAAGTCTACACCTCGGAGCCCTCAAATTCCAGAGGGCACATTGCTGTCTTTCCTACTACACGGTCCTGGTCACATTCATTCTTCCACAGAACGCTTGTTCCTTAGGTCCCAAGCTTCTCAACTGTCACATCTTATGCCCTCTCAACTGACTGTAATCTAGACATTCTGGACATTTCTATTCTTTTCATTTATAACATATTCAATTTATAACATTCATTTACTTAACTATATAATTATTTGATTTCTCTTCTTTTATCAGTTTTGATCAAATACAGTGTGCATGAACTTTCTACATTTCACTGAAATGAGAAATTTGTTCTCACAGAATTGTTCAGAACTTTCTCTTATAGTATATGTAATTTCTGTAGGATTTATAGTGATGTCCCTTTTAAGTTCCCAATTTTAGTCATTTGTACTTTCACCTTCTTTTGATTAGTCTAGCTAAGGGCTACTGAATTTTGTCAGTCTACTTAAAACCCCCAATTTTTCTGTTCATGTTAGCTAGTTCATTAAATGTTTATCCTACTTTTATTATTTTCTTCTGTATACCTGCTTTGAACTTAATTTATTGTTCTCTATCTAACTTCCTGGGACAGATATGTAGGTCACTGATTTTTAACTTTTCCATTATTCTAATATAATTAAGAAAATAAATTCCCCTCCAGGTATAGTTTTAGCTACATACCATAAGTTTTTATGTGTCATAATTTTTAGGATCCTTTAGTTCTAGATCTTTTCTATTTGTTAGTGCACTTTTATTGGGTTATTTATGGATGAACTCTAATTAGAAACATTTGATATCTTCTATTTAGCTTGTCATTTTTTTAATGTCTAGCTTATTTCAACTGTGGTCAAGAAACACTCTGCAAGATTTTAACTGCTTCAAATCTGTCAACTTGTTTTATGGCCACAAATATTATAGGTAAATAATCCCTGAGAACCAAAAGGGAGCATGGACTGTAGCCGCCACGTGTAGTGTTCTATTTATGACAATCACGCTGCTGTTAAAGGCACTGAGCTCTTTTATATCCTTCCAGTAGTTTATCTGCTTGTGTTATCACTTTCTAAGACAAGGGTGGGTGTCGATATTTTCCCTCTTATTTTGGTCAATTTGGGCTTCCTATTATTTTCTTTATATATGTATATTATTTGCACTATGTAATTAGGCATTTACTTTAATAAAAATGTGTTAAATCTTTGTGGCTGTTTTACCCTTTAAACACGATGAAATGCCCATCTTTATTTCTATTCTTGCTGCCTGGCCACACCCGCAACTTTTTACAATGATTCTAAATATGCTTTTCTATCCTTTCATTTTTAACTTTTCTGGTTTCTTATATTTAAAACATATCTCTAGTAAATAGCCAATAGTCAGATTTTCTCTTTTATTTGGCCTAACATTCTTAAAGTGTGTTTGTTTGTAAAGTAATTCATCACCTAAGTAGGTTTAAATTCACATTCTTAACTATGTGTTTTCTATTTATATCAATTTTCTCCCCCATTTAGTATCCGTACCATTTCCCAAAATATGACCTCCTCGGTCAATGCTCCCAGGGAAGAATGGCATAGAGAATCATAACCTGACTCTTAAGCTCTTTCCTGGAAATGACATGTCACTCCTGATTACTTGTCATCGGACACAGACAACCATGTAGTTGAAATGGAAGGGAGATGGCCCATGTCCAGTTCTCTTGTCCCAGGAAGAGAGATGAACGAGACCCATCAGGGAACACTCTCACACCAGACACGCTCTACATAAATTCTTAAAACTTCCATATGTCGGAGACCATGACAAACAGTATTTACCTGGGCAGAACTATTTCAAATGTGCATTTAAAAAAAAAAAGGCTACTATCCAGAATATATAATGACATCCCTCTTTTCATTTCAATAATTTCAATTACTTAAATAGATTCAAAATTATCCAGACTTGTTTCCTGTGTCAATTTTAGTGAGTTAATTTTTTTCTTTCATTTTCTCCATTTCATCTAAAATAAAAATTTGTTGTCCTAGATTTCAGACATTTGAGTTCTCAAAACATTTATTTCCTCCATACCTTTGCTCAGAAGGTCACTTAAGTACTCTAGCAAAATGAGAAGTCAAATCCCACAAAACAAATCAAGGAATTTACAATTAAATAGCAATGTAGTCATAATACATGGATACAGTATTATATAATACATTAATTTCACCCTTTGTAGGTAAAGATCTCAGAAATCGGGCATTTTTGTATACTATATAAGAGAATATAAACATCGAGTTTAGAAGACATGTATTCTATTACCCAGAAATTCTGCTCCTAGGTATGAGAAAATGAGAGCACAAAAAGGAGCGTATCATAAAGTAAATTTATACACACTGACCTGAAAATCTCTCTCAGACATATTCCTAGTTCAAAAGAACTTGCATATCAATATTTAGTGGTCTATTTATGTTACTATTATGCATATAAATAAAATAAAATCATAGAAGCTTCTTTTTGTACTTATGTGTCTAATATAAGTATATAGAAAGTATTCTCATAGGCCCAACCACAAGAGATTACCAGTGTGAATAGGATTGGATGAGGGTTAAGAGAACCTTTTGCTTCATCGATATTATTTGAACATTTCACAAAAATTGACTAGTTCTTGTGTATGTGTAATCATATGCTAAAAAATACTAAATAATACACCAAATACCACACATTCTAAGGAATAACCAGATTGTTTCCATGTTTCTAGGATTATTTACATCTAAGTATTTTCAAGTGATTTTTCATGTTTTAACAAAGTAATAGATGTACATAATAATGAATCAAGTGGTAGAGAGCATTCATACTGGCAAAGCATGGTCCTTTTCCCCATTCTTCCCCAGATCTCATCAGCCCAACCCCATTCATCAGAGACAAACCCTTAACTCTTGCTGTTTCATCTTCTTATTGTTAACACAAATCATTAAGGAATAAATTTATACCTTCATTTCCCAATTTTAATAATATTTTATACCCCACTATAAAAGATTAAAATGTGCTCATTTTATTGACTCATACTTTCTTTTCTAGAATTATATAAAATTTCCTATTATTTGAGTAGCTTTGAATAATATGTTTAAATATTCTCATTCTACTAATTTTCGAGAAAATCAGTCCAATTTAATTCTGTAAGGTGAGAACATTACACCCTTACCATTCTTTCCTCTTCCCGTGCAACTCCACTTCACCTCTGCTCTCTGCACAACTGGCCTTTTTATAACTTCAAAGTTGAAAACATAGATATTTTGTTCTGCTACCAGAGGCAAGCCTTCTATGATTAGTTTATAGGTTGATTCGAACAGCTGAAAGACCAATAAACATAATTACATTATTATGACTATACAAGTATTCACTATTTGGGTTACTTATCATATGAGGATTGCATTTTATTTTCCACATTCCAATGCCATGTCCCTGGGACATATGAAAAACAAAGTACTAGTAATTTTTCAAATGAATTATTCTTTTGTCATCCTCTATCTGTGACATTATTGTGACAAAATTTAGTTGGTATTGTACTTGGACCACAGCTTTGAATTGGCCATTTGGTTTTTTCCCTGGAGTTTTTGTGTGCTTTAGTTTCTCTCATTGAACCTTGGTACTGCTACTAACTGCCATGCTGGGAATTGCCATTGCCATATAGGATCAACCCATTCTTCCCTGGATCCCATGCTCACATCTTGATTTACTTCTCATTTTTTTGGAGGGCTTAATTAACATTCCAAGCAAAGGTATGGGGTAATTAATGTTTTAAAATTCAAATATCTGAAAATAAGTTCTCTCTGGCCTGAAAATAAGGTACCTTGATTGATACCTTAACTGTGTTTGAAATATGGGTTCCAAATAAGATCTCTGAGGAATTTTTAAGGTATTCCTCTATTATCTTCTTCTATTGAATTTTGGAGATTAAAAAAAAAAGTCTGCTGTCAGTCTGATTCTCATAACTAGATTTGGGTTTGCTTGATTTTTCTTCTCAGATTTTACAAACTTCTCTGCATCCTTGTTATTTTAAAAATCTTGAGGACATGTTTAATTTGTACTTATTTTCACGTTTTCATTCTTTAGACTCTTTCAGTAAGAAGATTTAGGTCCTTCTCCAATACTAAGGATGTATTATTTTTTTATTTCTTTGAAAATCTGCTCCGATCCACATTCTCTTTTTTCTCTCATTTTGGAATTCTTATAATCAAGATGCTGCATTTCCAAATCATCAATGTCTCTGAGGAGAGACTATCAAGATGACGATAGAGGTCCATATCCTCTCTGCTTTGGTAGCTTGGTACAGTATAGGCTAAGGATGTCACAGTGAATTCAACAGAGAAATAGGATGACAACAATCAGTGGGCTCCTGAAAACCCTCCTTCCTAGTAAGTCTACTTAGATAACCAAGGAGTTCCACTCTTGGAAAATCACACAGATGCTCCCTCACTGCATCTATAAATACATGGTACGTTAGGAGACAACACTTCTTGGCCACAACACTGAGCATCATCACGCAGGCCACCTACATCTGGCCCAGATGTGGAACAACGAGAGGGCAGGGGGATGCATACACTCTAGTGCTTCTCTTGTGCTAAAACTCCCCCTATCTCCAATAAATTAGGCACTGTTTTATATCTGCACTGCATCTTGGTCTAATATTTTCCTTCTTCATCCCATTTCTCTACATTTTGGGGAATTACTCGAACTTATTTTTTTAATTTCTATGAACTCTCTCTTATTTCTTAAATGATTCATTTTCTGTTTTTTACAATGACTGTAATATCTTCTTACATCTCTCTGGATATACTTATGAAAGAAATATTTTAACTAGGTTTATTTTATTTTAGCTCTTTTGCTTCTGTATTTTTTTCTGCCTCTCCAGTACCAGCTTTGTTGTCTGTTTGTCTTCATTTTTCTCTTTCATGCTCTTGTGTCCCCTCATATGTCTGGTGGTTCTTTAGGGCTGGCATAGATTTCCTCTACTAAATCTGCAGATAGGTCTTTCCATTTGAGCTCTTTCTCCTGAGGGAGGATTCCAACGACAGCTCTGTTTAGGAAAATAGCTAACTGTCCAGCTGTAGATATGACATAATATTTTTTAAGAATAAGGAGGGGGTAGGAGGGAGGGGTAGAATGAATATGATAGTTGGCAGCAACATAAGACTATGGTCATAATAAAATATAAACTGATATGACTGGCCAGCCAGGCATGGCCCAGAGGCATCAATGCACAAGAAAACCCCACTGAGGGGTCAGCAGCGCTGAAACCAACAGCAAAGCCACACACTCCAGGACACCTGTCTTCTCACAGTCACGAAGCTCCATACTTGAAGCATTGCACACCCCTCCCCGCCCAGAGACAAAGCCTTTTCTAATTGATTCTGACGTCTTACAGACAGCGGTGGACCTTCAGGCTTGCTGGAGTCTTATGGGAATCAATGACAAAATGGGAAATAAAGCCTCAAATCTCAAATGCAGCTAGAAGATAAAGTGGGTCTTGAATCAGAGTAAATAAATTTATATCACCTATCTCTTCTCTTTATTTTGCATATGAATAATATTTTTCTTTCTCATGTGAAATAAAACTTTACAATTTTAAATAAGACTCCTAAGGAACTGTAGTGATTCTTTCTTGACCTCCTTAGTTTACGAGAGCGCCATGAAGACTGAAACCTACCCCTCAGTCTCTTCTCTGGGACTAACAAGATGAGGCTTTTAGAGTGATTTTTTCCTATAAAATTGTCCGTTTTAAATCTTTATTTTTTTTAATCCAAAGCAGACATGGGGTTTTTTTTTTTTTTGAAAGTTACAAATTGAAATTTAAAAAGTACATGGGAAGTTTAATTAGCCACTATATTTTCCTCTTCTTAGCCATCTGAGAAATCTATTTGCTGAGCATGCATTAATAATCCACAAGTAATGAATTAATTCTCATGTCAGTGGGGTATCCACAAAACCTCCTTTATATAATAACTCCAAGAATATTAATTTGCTGCCGCATGCAAGTCAAAGAGCACCTGCTCCTTCATTGCCCAGCAACACCGGGCTGACCTCTGGGGCCTCCGTCAGTGCGCAGGGAGCTGTGGAGAAAGGAGTTGTGTGCAGTGCTCAATGGCTCCGTGGACGGGCGTCTCCTAACCTGGGGCTGGGACTTGAGGGCAAATTGTCAAATTTATGAAAAGACAAATTCAAACTTCATAAACAGCAAATAGTGTATTTAGCTGCCATCTAATATGCATGTTCTCAGTTGATTTCATTAAAACCAATCACATGGAAATGGAATCTTTTTAGAAAGATAACGTAGTCTTTTTTTAACGATTTAGACCCAACTTGAGATTTTTTAAAAAATTAAGTAGTAATCAATCCCACTTAAAAGGATGTGTTCAATCATTTCTATAAAAGGCGAGGTACTGAAAAGAAATGTCACTAAAGGAATTTTCTCTTACAATGCAGTATACTGGGCCACACATACTCATGGGCACATGAGCACACGCACCGAGAGATCTCTATTAGCATTCTTCAATATCAAAGACGTGAACATTAGACCAACTTCCTGACATAAAAGATGTTCCGTGTGCTTCAAAAGACCTGTCTCAGGTTTACAGTGAAAGAGAAACACATCAAGGCACGCAGGAAATGTAAAAGGTCATCTGTTAGTGTGAGGAGTGGGTTGATGACTTGAAAATAACAACCAATGTGACAGAGAGAGAAGAGGAAAACAATTACTGGGCTTAGAATACAAGGCAAAAAATGTAAAGTGTTAGAAGCACTTAAAAATCAATAAACAATGTACAGGAATTAAGAAAAAGCAATCACTCTGTAAAGCTTCTAAATAAAAAATGTTTCTAAAATCCTTAAAATTATTATTTCTGTTTGGAAGAAAGGCATGTTTCTACCGATGTGAAATTTGATTTCCTGAAGAGAACTGAATGCTGCGTAAAACAGTGGAGTGGCTTTCCTACTCATACAAAGTCGCTGTGAAAATATGAAAGATTGGAACAGCTGGGTGGCTCGGTCAGGTAAGTACCTGACTTTGGCCCGGGTCATGATCTCACAGTTCATAGGTTCGAGCCCTACATCGGGTTCTGTGCTGACAGCTTGGAGCCTGGAGCCTTCTTGGGATTCTGTGTCTCCATCTCTCTCTGCCCCTTCCCCACTCATTCTCTCTCTCTCTTCTCTGTGTGTGTGTCTCTCTCTCAAAATAAATAAATATTTAAAAAACCATGAAAAGATTAAGCCGAAGAGAAGTCCTCATTCTTTTAACCCAAGTAAAAATCTTGTACTATCCCCGATATCCTTTGGAATTTCAAAAGAAATTAATGTTGCATTTTACTCCATATAAACAATAATAATAGAAGATAAAATTTGGACCTTGGAAGACCCTCGGTTGTTACTTCAAGTCACATGATATCCAGGAGTCCCCTGAAGCTGCTCTATTTTCTGTCTCAGATGACATGTAAAATAGAACACTATTCACCCCTTGACACTATAGTTTGTCTGTGCCTTTGTGACCAGTACACATACATGGACACTCCAAATAACCCAAACAACCCCCCTTTATAAGGCTCGTAAGCTGAGCTGCATTTACAGAACCCTCCCCCATCTGACACAGCATAGTCATGGGTCTGAGGGTCAAGGGACGGACATCTCTGGGGGACATTCTGCCTACCATACATATGATTGTCAGAGCATGTGGATAACTGAGTTGTTGTTTTTTAATGTGCATTAGTTTCCTAGGACTGCTGTAAAAAACTGCCAAAAACCGATGGCTTTACAAGAAAATTTGTGTCTCAACAGCTCTGGGGGCCAGAAGTCTGAAACCAAGTTCCCTCTGAGGCTACAAGGGAAGGGTCTGCTCTAGGTCTGTCTCCTTGGCTTGTAAACGGCTTTTCCTCATGTCCACATGACATTTTCCCCACATGCTTGCCTGTGTCCAAGTCAGCCCTCTTAGGAAGCCACCATTATACTGGATTAGCAGTGCATCCTGTTCTGGTATGAACATCTTAACTAATGACATTTGCAGTGATCGTATTTTCAAATAAAGTCATATTAGGAGGTACTAGGGCAGGGGCAGTTAGAACTTCCACAAATTAATTCTGAATGGGACACAACTCACCCTTTACACACTGATAAGTGATTTTTCTTTCAAACTTTAAGAATTAAGTGTAAAATATTTTCTTAATGGAATTCTTTTCAGATACATATTCTTAAGCATTCTGGGTCATGAGAAAGATCCATCAATAAAGAATACAGAAGAGAGAAGGTAATTTTTTCATAATCATCTAAGGGAAACTCTCTTTTACTCCTGGAAGAAGGCAGTCCTGGTGAAATTAAAAAGTCAGATGTCACAGTTCTCATTCCCAGAATAGTAGAACTCCAGCCTCAAATTTTTCCAAAAGAAATACTGGTTTCCTTAAAAATCAAAAAATCTTAACGCTGTGTATGTTCCAAAATTAAATTACTCCTGCGCACGTCCTTCCTGGCTAGCTCTTGGGCTGGTGGGATCCTTTGGTTTTGCAGGTATCACCACGTTATCTTGGGGCACACCTGAGGCATCCAACGACCTGCAGACGCTGTCGCTGTGTAGGTCCCTAATTAGCCCCGAGGGATGGCGAACCACTGCACCCCTCCAGGGCCCACAGAAGTGACGACAGCTGATGAGTCCCTGCCCCTTTTGCTTTAGGATAAATCCTACACTTACACTTCAGAGGTCCTGTTTGCAGAACCAGAGCAGAAACAGGTTTCTACATACAAGAAATATAGGACACCCTCCCCTCCTGTGATGTAGAGACACAGGACTCCAAACTCGAGGAGACATTACATACAGGGCACCTAGCACAGTGCAAAGCCACCACAAATTTATGGGAACTTTTCTGCATAAAAACTGGATTTCAGCACTCAGCGATACAGCCCCCCAAAACCTACAATGGATGACGGCTCATACCATCACTCATTCATTCTACAAACCTGTATCGAGCCCTCTGAGTGCAAAGGATCACAACGAGGGAGTTAGAAATCATGAGTGACGCACACTTCGGCCCTACAGGTGCTGTTGTTCAGCCCCCTGGGACCGCAGGGACACCAAGCAAAGGAATCTCTCTCTTCTCTGCATCTCCCTTTCAAATTAAAAGGACCAATTCAGAAAAACAAAATCCTTTTCATCAACAGCCTGTCTATTTTCCTACTTCCACTGAACAAAATGTTCAAGGGCAAAGCCGGTGGTGGAGATAATAAGAAAGAAGGACCCTTTACGGCAGCAGGTGCGAGATGAACTGAGCATGACAGTTACTATGGCTTCCAATTTTCCAGAGACTGCTTTTCCGCCTGGCTAGGCAAGAAGAAAGTAACGGCGAAGTTTGGAAGAACAAGCTTAAATCTGTCTCAGAATAGGTTTCTTTACGATTTTCAACAGTTTGGGGTGCCTGGGTGGCTCAGTCAGTTAAGCATCCGACTTCGGCTCAGGTCATGATCTTCTGGTTCGTGGGTTCAAGCCCCGTGTTGGGCTCTGGGCTAACAGATCAGAGCCTGGAGCCTGTCTTCAGATTCTGTGTCTCCCTCTCTCTCTGCCTCTCCCTTCAAAGCTTTTAGATTCTCAGGTTTATTTTCTTCCTGCCGAGAAACTGAAACATGTCATAGAAAATGAACCCTGGAAACAAAAAGATATTTGGATAGATGTTTTCCATGAAATAGTTTACACACTGATACATTTCATGAGACACTTAATTCATTACATCTTAAGATTCAAGAATACTGTGTGTTTGATTAATCAAGGAGGCCATTAACCTGAGGCAGCTCTAACGCCCTGGCAGCCTACACAAGCGAACCAAAATCCAACGCCTCAAGGTGAGAAAGTCAAAATGCTGAGGAGGATCAATCACAGAGAGCCACCTAGGCTGTAAGTGCAGCCAGTCACTGGGGTCCTCTCTTGTTTCTGCCCTTTCTCTCTGTACCTCTGCCCTGGCTCCTGTCCACTCTGGCGCTGTTAGGCTTCAATCCAAGCACAACCTGGCTCTGCCCAGTCCTCTGCTGGGTCTCACTAGGCCACAATCAAGGTGTGGGCAGCGCCATGCTTTCCCTGGGGGCTCTGGGGCAGACCCCACCTCAAGCTCCCTATCTAGCAGCGGGGGGCTGAGCTCCCCTGGGGCTGCTGGCTGTGGGCAGGTTCCATCTCCCAACCAGGAACGTGGGGTCCAGGCCTCCTCTTACTTCAAATGTCACTTCCATCCCTACACTGCCGTCTCCCGCCACAGCGGCCCTTGGATTCCAGGAACAGAAAATCCTGTGCTTTTTTTTTTTTATATAGTAGTTTATTGTCAAATTGGTTTCCATAGAACACCCAGTGCTTCTCCCCACAAGTGCCCCCCTCCATGACCATCAGAAAAACTAATAGGCAACCAACAGAATGGGAAAGGATAGTGACAAACAGCATATTGGATAAAGGGCTAGTACCCAAAATCAACAAGGAACTCACCAAACTCCTGTGCTTTTTTAAAGGCTCATGTGATTAAATTGGACCCACCCACGCATTTCAAGAAAATTTCTCTATTTTAAGGTGCATAAGCCTAATCATGTAAGTAAAGTCTCTTTTGCCACATAACATGACATATTCACATGTGCCGGGATTAGGTCATGGGCATCTCTAACAGGCCATTCTATCTATGACAAATACGGTTACTGAGGCAAGTTGGTAAGTGATTTTTCTTTCAAAACTGAAAAATTAGGCATAAAAATAATTCCATAAAGCAGTATTTTTCAGAATAATCTGCATCATAAGTAAAGCCAACAATCTTGCTTTCAGATTATTTACACTCACTATAATCAAAAAAATTACTCATTAACTGCCTTTATGTGAGTTTCTATGGTCTAATGAAGGCTGGAGAATATGTCATTAGCCTTATTGTTGAGGCTGACAGTCAGTGGCTGAATGACTCATCACCCATCACTCATCAATGACCTCCGTGTCTTTACTATGTGATAGATCAGTTCCTATTGATTAATGTGAAAATAGACTCATGTCATTTTTTCTTGGTAATCCAAGCTAGAAAATGTTAAAAGCAATGAGAATAGCTTCCACTAATTAAAGGTCATCCACAGGAAAACAGTGGATGTCAGCCATGTTGTGATTAGGTCTCATTCTACATTTAAGGCATTTGCTAAAGACACGTGAAAACAGATTCTCTGTCCTGATATTTGTTTCCCTACCTCTGGGCTTAGCATGTGATGCTGTTACAGACGGCTCTATTTCTAGACCTTTCATTCCAGGAATTATATAATCAAGTGATATGTGACAACGTGTTACCTCACTGTTAGTAACTGTGGGATTGGCAGTAAATTACCACAACCCCATGGGTTACAAATGTGTGTTTGTGAGCATTGCCTGAGGCCATAAAAATGGGCTTCAATATATTTGCATATTCTCCGAAAAATTCATTAACCTTTTTATCTTCAGAGAGAACTGTGTGAAGTATTCCAATATATTAGAAACCATAGGAACAAATATAAATTGAATCACTTGGATATTTAGGTTTCTAGTTTCTTGTCACATTGAAAAATAAGCAGCACCACAGGATTTCCAATACCCACCTCTCTCCACTTGCTACAGAAGGCATTTTGATCCATAATTAAATTTGTGCTCTTTCTTGCTAAAAGAATTCAAATATCCTACAGTGCGGTGTAAGGAGTTTTGACATTCTCTTTCCATTTAGAACCATGTTACGACAGCTCACAATTTTTCCTCCAAAAGGGCATAGAAAACACATCACACGCTAATTGAGGCCCTGCCTAACCAGGCAAAACTCAGATCTCTTTCCGCCAAACTGTGGCTTATAGTAACTCTAGCTGTATAATAAACCAAGTCAAGTTCCTCCAAAAATGAAACAGTAAGGAAATATACTTTGCTCTACTGCAAATACTTCTCATTCTGAAAATCACTTCTCCCCTCCCTCATCCATCTCCTCCTCCTCCTCCACTAGTGAAATGGTCTGAGCGCTCAAAGCAGTGCAGTCGGATGGTTATCTGATTGCAGGTATTAACAAATCTAAACACAGAATGACTCTATATGAGGAGACATCAAGTCAGTGCCATTAATCAAGAGACGAAACAATATCAAGGCATCTCTGCTAAAGAGACAATGCAGAAATGTGTAGTTTAGGTGGTTGAAACCTCCTGGTCCCATTGATAAAATCATTCCTGCTTACTGTTATGAAGAAATGAATATAATGTGTTCATTCCCTCCTTTTTAACCTTTCTTTCAACAGACATTGGACCAAGAGTCTACGGCACACCAAGCATTGTGGTTAGTGGCTGGGGATAAAATGGTTGCAGATCCGATCCAATCCTCGCCCTTGTGAATCTTAACAGTTTATTAGGGAAGAAAGATAACAATCAAATAATCACAGTGAAAGATTAAGTAGAAATTAGTGTATGTGTTGGAAGGAAAAGAGCATACGACAGGGCACTAGGAAGGCTTTTCCAGAAACATGACCTTTGTGACCTTGAGATCTGCAGATGGAGCAGGAATTAGGCAAAGTCAGTGCAGGCAGGTAAGAGCCTTTCAAGCAGACCCTGAGGGGAGGGGGGTGTTGGAAGAAGAAACAAAGAGATATAAAACTTTAGAAAGGGATTTGTTTCAGGGACCCAGAGAAAGAAAGAAATCTTCATGTGGTTTGAGAGTCTTTGAGCAGTTTAGGTTCATCAACACATGTGGGCACTAAATTCATGTAGGGCTTGCCAAGAAAACTCAGGAGGAATGGTCACGGGGGCTCACGTCTTGCAAGGCGCCCTAGGGAACATTTCAGGCACTCCTGCTTTCTCTGTGTTTCTTGTTGGTCAACAGGGATTCTGAGTCTCATCATTTGACCATATCCTGCATTTGTTTTTGTTTTCCGGATGCCTGATCTATACCGCCGGTCAATAGCAGCCTTAACCTCTAGCCAATGATGGCCAGCAGAGCTTCTCAGGACTTCGCAGTTGAAATTCAGTCATTTGTTGAGTGGGCGGCTACATGAAAGCATTACAACCTCTGGAGAAAACCCAACCATGACTATGGAGCCAAACATTAACATGAGAACTTAGTAATTCTTGTAAGTAAATCTAGTAAGCCTTGCACAATGCCTCCTCTTTTTTAATGTTTATTTATTTACTTTTGGGAGAGAGAGAGAGAGAGTGTGTGTGCATGCGGCAAAGAAAGAATCCCAAGCAGGTTCCCCGCTGTCAGCACGGAGCCCAATGTAGGGCTCAGCCTCACAAACCAAGAGAGCATAACCTGAGCCTCAATCAAGAGTCAAATGCTTGATGTACCACGTCACTCAGGTGCCCCAGGCTTTAGGCAGTGCCTCTTAACCGAGATTCAGTCTGATCTGGGATCAGTCAGAACAATCTCCACCCCACCCAGGTCTGCAGAAAGGGAGGCTTATGTTAATAGATTTGTATGTAATACTGATTTTCCCAAAATGATATGAACACGGGAAGAAACTTGAAGAATGTCATTTTTTACAATCAAAATCCTTAAACCAACAGAGAAGAAAAATAATAGGAAAAGAAGAAAAGGAAAGAAATAAAGAAGGAGTTGGCAATCAATTGCTTCCAGCATTCATGGGTTTGGATCTGAAGTTCTGGAGAAAGATGTCTACTCTAAAATGTCATTTGCTTCTGGAGAGCCCAAGAGATTCAGTGTTTCCTCTTACACTGGTGTTCATGTCTAGGGGGTGGGTGTATTTGCCTTTTTAACTAAGACACATGAATCCAAGGAGAAGCTCCCAGGAGTTTCACTACAATGTTTGTGGTTCAGGGCCCCTCCGCTAAGGTTTAAGAGCACTTTTACATTGGATTCCACTTCAGTAGAGAAGGTCTCCAGGCTGAACATCATGCCATGCTTCCTATAATTTATCTCTGGGTAAAATCAAATGGGCTTAATGAAAATAAGCTGGCCTTCAAGTTCTACAGCATTAAGCTATATCAGCCTATGAATAATGGGAGTCAAGGACAAGGCAGATATCTCCATATGAATGAGCATCCAGTGGCCAGCTCCCAGGGAGACAGTCTATAAATTCCTGTTACAATGGGCCGGAAAGCCCACCAGGGGAGCTAAGAGGAAAACCTTTGACCACAGCCACTGAGGTTGCCCAGCGAGTATTACAAGTTTCTACTTTAAGGTGTCACTCATTGTTCCTAATTTCTCTGAGGATGGGTGCTGGTAGGACCCGTGAAGCTTCTGGGTGACCGGCAAAGCCTTACAAAGTCCCATTAATTTCTGTTCTGACTACAAAGTACCCCTAAGAGATGGTGAATAGGTATTACTCAGGTGGGAATCCAGAGTCCACCGTCCTAACAGTTACTTTACAGAAAGGAAATGATCTCAGCCAAGCAGAAAATAGACAATATTTTGCAATTAAGAACATGTTCATAATCACACAGGGAGCAACTGAGTGGAATCCATTTGCAGGTGTTCTCAATGACCGAAAAGACTTGGCTCCTGTCCTTGCCCCGCCTCTACAGTTTTCAAAGGGTTTGGGACTTCACAGCTGGAATGTGCAGCAAAGATGTGCTCTGTAATCCCATTGAGGTTTCCCTGTTCACACTTGTTTAGGACATGTCTCGTGGTTTCCTTTCCATGGATGGTATGGCTTGGTTCTTTCAGACACTCTATTTCAGCCTGTCAATGCAGACCAAATAACCAACTTGGTGCCACCTGATGCCATCTGGGTGAAGCAAACAATCTGATTCTTTCCAATGTGTTATTTCAGAACCAGATGCTTGATTTTGGAATCAACTCAAGACCCGATGCCAACAGTCAGAAATTCATTTTGGCTTCGAATTCTGGACTTGTTGGGTGTCCTGGATGGGTTAACATAGCTTGCTTAGTACATTAATCTGCTAAAAGATGAACCTTTGCTTCTCACAACTGCTTTTATGCAGTTGCCTTGGTTAATGGAAGTACATCAGCTACAATTAAGAAGTGGTGTTTCTTCCAAAACAGACCCAAATCTTGAACCGCTCCAAAACCATTTCTGTATAGACATTTGCTCTTTTATCTCAGCTAACTGGCAGGCCTTGGTAAGGGCTACAGTTTTGGAAACTTGTGCAGATTTCATGTCTCAGAGAGGGCTGGATTTGAACAAGCCCTAGTGGGTTCTGATTGTACATCCAGCTTGAGAGCCTCCTTGTTCAGTTCTCAAAGAGGATTCATCCACATATAATTCACGATCCAGGATGTCTAAAGTGGTGTCAAGAAGGCCAGATAAAGCCAAAGAAAACTCCCAAATAAGTTAACAGCAGTCATGACTTTCTCTCCTCTGGGAGGAGAATGGCAGGGTTTAGGGTGTTTCAGCAATGGATAGAAATGTGTGCAGGTAAAAGCTAAAGGATTTCAAAAGAAGTCATCCTAGAAACAGAAAAATGTCCTGTGCTTTCACTCAAAAGGAAGGTCTGAATGGTATGAGGGATCATGAGGTTAAACGGAGATCTTAAAACTAAGTCAGCAGGGCCCTCTGTTGACCTTGAGCCGCCGCCACTGTGTGCAAACAAGGAGGGCAGGTTTTTGTCATGAAATAAATGTGAAGAGATAATAACCAATGGGTCTCTGATGTATATTTTCTTGTTAAGTTAGAATCCACAAAACTTGCCTCAATGTACAAATGGAAAGATTTATGATTATTGGAGCATCCTTTAAGTTGTAAAAGCCATTCTTCAGGGAATCAGTGTTAAATCAGGGCTCAGGAGTGTCAGCTTGCATTAGGTTATAGGAAAGAGCAGTTGGTCCAAAAAAAAGTTAGGAACCCAATGTCTACAATACCCATAAGTACCAAGAAATCCTCTAAGTTGTCTTTTGTTAATTGGCCATGAAAGTCATGAACAGGTTCCAACGTAAAAGGAAAGAGACTCTTAATTTTTATTTTATGCCATGGCCAAGAAAATGCACTTGGGTTCTAGTATTATTGGAGTTTATCCTTAGAGACTTTGTGGCCCCGTACACTAATAATGTCAGCAAGTGAAAGAAATCAATTCTGCAAAACTCTCAACCTTGAGAACAAGCAGAAGATCACCCATATATTGTACAAAACTGGGTGTCTCTAGTGGTTCAGCTAGAGTTGAGTATTTTCAAGTAAGAGGACACTTCTGTGAATTCTTGGGCACAACTCTTTCTCTGGGTATTGCTGATATTCCCAAGTGAATGCAAATAGGTACAGGAAGTCCAGGAGAAAGGATATACTAACAAATTGTTGAACACAGTTCCATAGCTGTAAAGTACACAATCCCAAGAATTGAGAATAAGATAATATTAGAGATAACACACAAGTAGAGAAGTAAAATCTCCCTAATGGCTCTTAAATCTTGTGCGAAGTGGTAACCACACCGATGTGTCCTTGTGATGGACAGAAGTATTCCAAGAGCCAGTACAAAAATAAAGAGCCCTTACTGGAGACACATGGATATAATGGGCCATGCTCCTTCAATAGACTCCTTTTTTCAGCGGCTATTGGACATTTCCAGCAAGAATAGAGCTAGATTTATTGAGATATTTACAAGTTCAGCCTCTTTTATGTGTCCCTCATCTGAACCATCTTTAGTCAAGAGGATATTAAGGACACATTCAAAGTCTGGTGTGTCCAGACCAGAGGCATCAGGGAGTGGTAACCAAGTTGTGCCATTATCAGGTTGTAAGCTAGAGATTCTTCAGCCCCTAAGCATTCTAGAACTACTCCATCTGGTCCACATGTAATAATAGCACATTGTTTGTAAAGTAAATTTCATCGCAACAGATTCACCACTTGGCTTCGATTTTCTCCATCATCCCAAAAGGTGATACTGACCCACTACTATGGCCACTGCCCTTCCCATCAGCCCTCTCTGGCAGAGGAGAGCCTCCACCGAGCTTCTTAGTGATGGTGCCCCAATTGCCAGTGAGTGATTAGTACTTGGTGAATGCGGTGTCCTCTGGGCCTTCTCGAAGTCTTCTGGCCTTGCATGAAATACTCATAAATGCTATCTACTTCCCCTTGACCTCTTTATTTCTTTCTCTGCCACCTACCAGAGTGACTCAAGCATTTAGCCTTCACTGAGGACAGACCATCCTTTTTTCCAGAATTCTAAGAACTATTTGGCAACAAAAACTCCCATTGCCTGGCTTCCTTGCCAGAGTGTTAAACTCCAAGGCCTGAGAAAGTGCCCATAAGCTAATGAATTCTTGCTCATCCAACCTTATGTTTCAACCCCTTTGATCAAACAACTTCGAAATCCAACCCCAGGCATGCTACCCCGCCCTCTGTCAACTCACACCAACTAAGCTAATTCTTACAGGTCTTCAGGATAAAGTCTCCTTCCTCCTTCATCAGGCCTGATATGTCTCTTGCTAGGTCATGCTAGGATTTACCTTTGTTACTGGCCTGGCACTGGTTTAAAATAGTGTGTATGAATAGGAAATTTGAGGTACAGTAAGGCTAAGAGATTGGGAAATGATGGGCATTGAAAAGATGGTTTAATACTCACAGTTCCCAAGAGGAGAGGGCATGTCATGCCACAGGAGGGCCACAGAGAGAAGCCCTGGGATTGGTCAGGAGGCAGAGAGAGATGGGGAGCTGTAGGCCAGAGTTTCCACTGTGGTTTCTATAGGGAAGAACAGGCAAAACCAGGTAAGCAAGCTTGAGGATTGGCTTGTTTGAGTCATCTCAGTGGTGTCTGTGGCCTGAGGTTGTCCCTCGTTGCCCTGTACCTGGTCCTGGAGTGATTAGGGCAGACACATAATGGCCTTGAGTGTGAGTGTAGATTCAGGATTAGCTGGTTTGTATTAGAAAAGCATTTTTCCTAAGGGTAGGGAGGGGGACGAGGGAGGCAGGAGGCCAAGGCAAGGTGAGTCAGGTGTATTATCAGGTTGTCCAGAACAAGGCATATCCAGCATCTGCATTTAGAGCAGCTATTCAAGCATCACGTTTACGGAAGCTGGAAGTATGGTTAGTACAGGCACCACAAGAGGAGGCGGGGTAGTTCCTGACGGATGTCTGTTTCCTGGCAGGGGCAACACTTCGGCAGCATCTTCAAGCACATCTTAACAGTGATGGACGCACCCTCAGAGCTCTGAGGCTCATGGTGTCTACAGCACCAAAATCTTCAGAGGTATTTAGCCAGATAACCCGACCCCATATTTCAAGGCCTCTCATTTTCCCAATCATACACACGACCCTAGTATTACAGACCTATAATGACTGAGCATTCAAACATCTCTGAAGCTCAGGGGCTCTCACTTTAAGAGTCTTTAGTCATCTGCTTTTCCACGACAGGAGAAATGGCCTCTTTGTAAGCCACTGCAGAGTGCTCCCTGGCCCTCACAAAGTAACAAGTCTTTACCGCTAGTTAATGGCTCTTGATTCTTCATTATCCATCTTTAAGATATATCTATCCACGTTAGCTTCAACCAACTGACTTCGCTGTCTTTGTAAAGCATTGTCCCTCTCCCCCCACATTTCTCCGTTCATGAGTCACGGAGCACTGCAATGGGACTACTTCCCAGTTCCAGGGATAACCGCTCAGCGTGCTGTGTTCTTCGCCACTGTGTGGCAAAGCAGTCCAAAGTCTCTGTCTTTTTGCCAAGGTTTTGGACCATTCTTGGTACCATTTGTATTACTTTGCCAAGAAGCAGGCATCAAGATGACAGGAGGAGGGAGGAGAAAGCAAGAAAGTAATTCAGATCACAGTGCAAGTTCATGCTTGCAGAAGGAGACAGGGAAGAAGGAAGCACAGAATAGAAGGAATTTTGAGGTTTGGTGGTGAGAAAAATGGGTGATGGACATGGAGGAGGGCACTTGTTGGGATGAGTACTGGGGGTTATATGTAAGTGATGTATCATGTAGCCAAGACTACACTGTATGTTAGCTAACTTGACAATTGAAGAAGAAGAAGAAGAAGAAGAAGAAGAAGAAGAAGAAGAAGAAGAAGAAGAAGAAGAAGAAGAAGAAGAAGAAGAAAGAAGAAGAAGAAGAAAGAAGAAGAAGAAGAAGAAGAAGAAGAAGAAGAAGAAGAAGAAGAAGAAGAAGAAGAAGAAGAAGAAGAAGAAGAAGAAGTAGTAGTAGTAGTAGTAGTAGTAGTAGTAGTAGTAGTAGTAGTAGTAGAAGAAGAAGAAGAAGGAGGAGGAGGGGAGGAGTTTTGGACAATTCAAGAAATTTCAGCCAAGTCCTCAAGTGAAAGTCTCCCTCAGGATGAGCCCTGCCTCTTGGAATGAGTCTTAGTATTCCTGCCACACTTCCTCACAGGCTGAGAGCAGCCAATAGAAGCATGGCCCCAAGACGAACGTGATGGGGAATCCAAAAGGTATCGGCTGGGACCATCCTTCAAAGAGTCATCTCTGGCCTTCTCTCAAACGCAGAAATATAACAGTCAACATCACTGGCTGATCCAAATCCAAACTGCCCTACACAGAACAGAAATGTAAAATGATTCTTGATTCTATATATGAGGGTGCATTTCTATTTAATTATATTTATGATCCTTTAAAAGCCTCCTCTTTGGGGATTACTACCATATCGGCATGTGTAGCTGAATAGTATTATTTCATATGTTTCCATCTACGATATCCTCACACATCCAATCACCCCAAAGCCTTCATTTGGGAAGAGTAGGCAGCTACAAATCCTGTGAGCTACAGGTCTATGAAGTTTCACCCATTCATTCATTCATTCATTCTTTCATTCCCCCAGGCTTTCATCAATTCAATGCCACCACTACTCACCCTTGATACGCCAGGCACTCTGAAGCTCCACAAGCCCATAAAGCTGATGGTATGCAATTACTGAAAATGCGCAATGAGCAACTACTTCCTACAATCTTCTCTCCATCCACAGGTTACCACTAATAATCAGACTATGTGCTTTACAAATTATATAATAAACTCTCCTATCCTAACAAGCACATCAGACACAATCAGAAAGAAACAATTTCCAGCTGTTTTTCCCACACAGTGTACACATGTAGATCAAACTTCCAACTACATGAATGAAAACCTACATTTTCCTCCAGAAAGATTTTCTAAACCACTACGGAGTCAACTTTGGATGCAGTCACAGCATATTGCGAACCAAGAAGAGAAGGTTTCATATCAGAATAACCTCAGGGCAAGTAAAAAGGTTAAAAAACTATTTCTGAAATTATCCAATGGATATTCAAAGAAAAAGGCTACAATTAAACCTTACCTCCAACAGGGCCATGCTGAACATCACTGAATATAGATACCATAGTAGTTTAACAGACCTGCAAGGTAGTTGGTGTTTTGACATTAATTGAAAAGAACGTTGTATTTGCTGGAGTTGAAATTTCTGAGACTGTCAATGCACTTACTGAAAACTCATTTGCAAATTCCCTTCTGATGTCTGTTTAACCTGAGTTTCAAACCCCCAGGAAAACCAGGATTTCTTCATCTGTATCTGATACAGCAGGAGGCAAGACACTTAATAAACTGAACAAGACCTTAGAAAGATGGAAGTCTTAAATTTGAATTCCACCCAGGGCTTACTTGCTACGGATGCTCTTTTTCCTGGAGAAACCTCAGGCTCTTACAAATGAGAAGCAGAGGTGGGAGCCTGCCGACCACATACAAATGTTTCCTGTCTGTTTGAGGGCTGTAGCTGACTGATGTATTTCTCCTGGGGTGGACCAAGAGGAGTATCGCTCCATAGAAACCATCAGATGTAAAGTAATGACAGTCAGGGTGACGACAATAACAACAAAAGAAGAGTACCAGGTAGCAGAAGAAACAATTCATATAAAATAAATGAGTGATTCCAGTGGGCTTTAATTTTGTATGGAGAGGGACTTTTTTTTAATGTTTGTTTATTTGGGGAGAGAAAAAGAGAAACAGAATGTGCAGAGGAGGGGCAGAGAGAGAGGGAGATAAGGAATCTGAACCAAGCTACAGGCTCTGAGCTGTCAGCACAGAACCCGACGCAGGGCTCAAACTCACAAACCATGAGATCATGGCCTGAGCTGAAGTCGGACGCTTAACCAACAGAGCCACCCAGATGTCCTCTGGAGAGGGAGTTTTAAATCTAGGGGTCATCATGAGACAGGGTCATCAGTGGCATCATTACTATCACAACATCCCAAACCGTTGCACGGATGAGCTGGTCCATGCACTCATTCATTCATCCTTCACTCACTGTGTTCTTGAATGTCACTCACGAAGGATGGTATTCTTGAATGACTGCCACTTTTTAATGCTGAGAAGGCAACGGGTTTGGAGCTCTCCTTCAAGTATAAGAATACAGGCAGAGGCTGAAATAAGTCATTAAAACAATGGGACTGAAATCAGCCTATTTTGCTTCCCACAACTCTATTGACAAAATGCATTTATGTTGTGATTTCAGGTCAGATATTTTGGCTTTACAAAATTACAATAGAATGGAAATGCTCACCAAGAATTTTATTGAGCCACTTGTCTCCAGATAACCCATAAAATTTGGTGTCTGTAAGCAATGTGCGGCCATGAACATTTAATGCCCAAACTCTGCTAGACAAGGACTATAAAACTGTCCTTCATTCTCTACTGTCAAGGTCAAAAGAATAAAACAAACCCAAATAATTTTTTTCTAAAATCCATATGCACCAAGAAAGTCTAAAACTCCCTGGGGTAAAAAAGAGCTCTTTCTAGTCTGGCTTTGTATTTCCTCTCTGTTCCTAACTGTTCGGAAACATACCCAAGCGATTCAATATCATCACAGGCTACTTACCTCCACATTTCCCGCTTTCAAATAGTTTATACTGTGAAATCACAAAGGCACTGATTGTCATTCTCGAAAGACAGAATCACTCTCCTATCACATCAAAAGCATTTGAATAGTTCCTCTAGTTACGTTGAAGGTTAAAGCTAAAATGTTGAAGCTGTTGCATTATTATTTTGAAATGAAATAGCAAACCACATCAGACGCCTCAATCGGCACAGTGCTGTGCAGGCTTGGAACACTGAAGACACATGCTTAGACTATGCTCAGGATCCGTTATATTTGATTCATGATTATTTTCCATGTGCAGGGTTCCATATGTTCTCATTTTCCATTAAGAAACAATAGGGGAGTCCTTCTGAAGCTAATTTAACACCTGTGAGTTCCCATAGGCTGTAACGAGGGAAAGTAATCCGTTTGATTAAGGGACTGCCTTAAATTCCAAATGCACTAAGTTCAACTTCTGTGTGGGATGCTATTTTCATGAGGAGTTCATTTTTAATTTTAGTGATTATGTGCAATGGACAAAAGTACAGTGGCTAACATGTATAATTTTAATTTTCTGATAACAGAAGTATGAAAAAGTCCTCAACTTTGACATCAGTGTGACTTTGAAATTCTTACATCACCAAAAGTACCAAATAACCAAGCATTACTTAGGTTAAAGATAAAAAGATCTTGTATCATAGACTTCTTAACATGTCCCTCAGACCTTGAGCACTTTGTATACATGGATTACACATAAAATTCCCTTTTTTTGCGTTCATCTTCCAGCTGAATAAGAGCTGGACTATTTTCCTCAAGCTTTGACTAGATACCAACAATAGCCTTCTAGAATAAACTCCCAAGTAAGGCAGGCCACTGTGATTCTCAGTTTCCGAAAGTGTGGGTTACCTCTTGGGTACCATGAAACCATATCGATTTTTCTCCAGGTAATTCAGCACGGAGCCAGGTTATGTTGGCTGCTATGGGGGAACTTTCTCTTAAAGAATTTACACAACTGCAATAAAATACTAATGTTTCCAACAACACACTCCTTCTGAGGGAGCACTTACTGGTTTAGGATTTCTTTATTAAATCAGACTAAAAGAAGAATGATCTGTCTGAGGTGGGCTATCACATCGTTTCTTGGCCTTTTTAAGCCACTGCCCCTTCTGCAAAACCAACCATCAATCCATGCCTGGCTTTGCAACTAATTCATTCGGACTTGGAAAGGGACTAGAGCTTTGGGACGTGAGCGTATGCATTCTTCACCTTGTACACATCCCCTCCCCGCCATGCCTGCTTCTCCTTCTCCCCCACTTTGTGAATCATTCTCCGGGAAAGTCAAAACCAGAGAGAAATCTGTACACTGAAACAGAAGGAGTTCATTATCAACACAGCAGAAGCTAACAAGCTAGGTCCCCACAATGACAAAACCACCAATCCTGACTCATGAGAAAGTATTAAATAACATTCTAGATAAGATACAGACCTGATCTTTTAGGGTAAACTACATACCGCCAATTTTCTGGGAAAATTCCTTCCCTAGACCTTGGCAAGTCTTACTTCTTCCCTCCCACTAGTTCCTTGTTCAAATGTCGCATCATCAGAGGCCTGCCCTGAATAGAGCATCAAATGTAACACCTCCTGATCACATCACTCACCATGCCTGGGTTTTTCCTCCTGGCACTGATTGTTGTCTAACTTTATATTATGTACTTACTTGCTTTCTGATTATTTCTCTCCCCCTCTAGAATGCAAGCTCCAGGAGGGCTTGGTCTGTGACATCCATCTGTGTTCCCACCATCTGGACCCACGGTACCTGGTAGGCCCTCAATGTACATGTATTAAGTGAGTAAATGAATACACATGTCCTGAATTCCAGATGTAAAATCACTCATATATAATTAGTGCAATCCACCAAGGGGGGAGAGAAACAAATTAGGAGGATGCACCCCACTGCTTACAGCAGCGCCACCAACAATAGCCAAATTATGGAAAGAACCGGAATGTCCATTGACTGATGAATGTACAAAGAAATGTAGTATCTATATATACAATGGAATACTATCCGGTGATCAAAAAGAATGAAACCTTGTCTTTGCAGCAACCTGGATAGAACTAGAGTGTATTATGCTAAGCAAAATAAGTCAGTCAGAGAAAGATAAATATATGATTTTACTCATAGGTGGAATTTAAGAAACAAAACAGATGAACAAAGGGGAAGAGAAGGAAAAATACCATCAAAACAGAGAGGGAGGCAAACCATAAGAGACTTTTAAATACAGAGAACAAACTGAGGGCTGCGGGAGGAGGGCTGGGTGGGGGATGGGCTACATGAGTTATGGGCATTTAGGAGGCACTTGTTGGGATGACAACTGGGTGTCACACGGAAGTGACGAACCACTGGGCTCCACTCCTGAAACCAATACTACGCTGTATGTTAGTGACTTGAATTAAAACAAACAAATTTAAAAATTTTTAAAAAGAAGAAAAAAGAAAAGTCCTAACACAGAAAAAAAAATGATCGCAAGGTTTATGCCTCAAAACATAGAGAAATAAATAAAATTAAACTTTGCAGCTTCTAAAACTTACACAGATACATTATCATATGTCTCCCCCAAGCATGAAAATCCATCCTCTCCAAACCACTAACATTATTTTATATTACATATTTGTTTTAGAAATGATACTTCAAGCATATGAATGAGCCACGTGCAATAATTAAGCACTGAGCAACTTAGCGCCTCCACCTTAAAGAATGCGTCTAAGCCTGTTTTATCGCACTGATTATTATGTTGGTGGCAGGCTTTTAGCGAAGGAAGGTAGGAATCTGGGAATGGTACCGCCTCACGCCAGGGAACAAGTACTGTCCCCAGGAGTCTATGGTCAGGAGTAAAGGCCCTGGAGTCAACCTCTGTGCCAAACTTGCAAAGCCTTTCTGAATGAGTTTTTTGCAAAGCTTACAGGGATGAGTTCCAGTGATAAACCTCCCCAGCTAATCTGCCCCTGACCTGCAGAAACAATGCCCTCCCCTTACAAGGTCCCCTGAATAGCAGCCCCCATTGGCTAATCTGCACCTGACCTTCAGAAGGTTCTCCCCCCGCCCCCTGCCACCAGGGTCCCTGAATAGCATCCCTCAGAGTTCTCCACGACCAGAAGCCTATTTCATGGCTCCTTGTACAAAGAGTTCCAGCCTTTATCCTTGGGTAGGAACACGGTCGGGACAGATATGGACAGAAACTTTTGTCCCTTAATTTATTATTTATTATCTTCTCTGCAAAACACAGAATGCTGGTACACTTCACATTGTCCCTGTACATGTCCCTGTTACACAGAATCTCAGGATCCCTGTGGAAATCAGGTTAGCAGTAATTATGGATTATCTCTCAGTCTCTGGTTTGATGCATCATAAAAGGGTTATCTTTTTAGAGTGTTATTAAAATAGTCTCCAAGACGCAGCCTATCAGAGCCTCTATGGAGAACTTTCTTGCCTCCCAATTTATGTCTCATACTAAACACTCCATTTCAGCACAGCCCTATAATTGTGCGGTCTTACGGTTATTCTGGTCCCAATTTTTCTTCATCAATCGGTCAGGTTAACCCTTCCTGAGAGTCTTACCTCATCTGGATGGCTCTTCCATCATTCCCCAAGTGCTGTCTTCTCTAATATTTCTACTTTTATCACCTAATTTTATTATTTGGTGTTAACTGTCACCTTGCGAGCCAACACCTAGTCACCGTCTCTTGGATGACTGCCTCCTGCATCAAACTCAGGCCCAGGAGGCCAGTCGAGCCCCGCTGGGCAGAGCCGTGGGCCTCATTGGCAGACCTCACATCCTAAATGCAGACCGCTCACCTCTTCACGTCCCGCATGGGCGCTAATGGAATGGGCGGCGCCTGGCCGTTAACTGCTAAAACTCAAGGAGGGAAAATCCTAATCTTCCCAGAGCAAATTCTTGAGGAAATAAGCCCCGGACTACATTTTTATGAAGGAGAAGGAGCATGGTGCAAAACAAGGAGTGTAGATCATGCAGCTGGAGGTGATTTCACCTAGGAATAACCTGTTTCCATTGTTTAATTAAAAATAGACATTTTTACAGGTTCTACATAAATGATACGGCCATACAGGCATGATAACATCCTCATGAAAAGGTTCTAACTGTCCTGCAGAATCACCTGGGATTCCTACAGGCAAAATGAAAGCATTTTCAGCTTTCCAGAACTGCATCGGCCAAATTGGTGTCTTGCTTGAAAATTCTTTGTTCTCCCATTCTTTGTTCCCTTAGCAGAGAAAGCCAGGCCTGCCTGCTATCTAAACACACGTCCTTGCTTCCCGTTGTCTTACTGTAAAGAAGAGCATTATTAATGAAACAAAACACCATTCACACAATGAAAGCAAAGGAACAAGCATGTAGCGAATGATTCCTGACAGACAGGCAAAAAATTAACGACTGATTACCAACAAGGCACAGTTATCTGGAGCGGTGTTGTCATGATAAGTCACGCTGGTGAACAAGTTTTGTTTTTCTTTCTTGACCCCTGAGCAAGTAGACAAAGGCGTATGAACCCCCCAGACAAAAGCACATTTAACACGATTGGCCTGCACCTGCCCATCACGGCATTTCCCACTGCCACGCCTTGTAGGTGCTCGGGGGATGGGCTTCACGGAAGCAATGCAAGGTTCCTAAATAATACATCAAAACCGGCCTCATCATTTACCGTCATCATTATTTCTCTATGCACCAAGCTGGAATTCTATTTCCATGTTCATTTCAAATTTCCAGAGTCGTCCGGGGCTGCAAGGTGCAGTGGAATAAAGAACCCTTTGAGGGAGTGTGAATGTCATATGGAAAGAATTGTTTGGGATCAACAGGCAAACAAAGGACTGCGGTGAAAATTGCAGGTGGAGAGAAAGATGCTCATTACCCCCTGACACAAAAATGTATGTCTTTCCTGTCTGTGCGCCCGCGCAGTCCACAGGGACCTGGAGACCGTCCGTTGAGCTTGACACCGTGTTCTGTCACGGCTGCAGTGAAACAGCTGTTATGAGAAACCCACACAGGGAATGGCATCTGATAGATGGAAATGAAAAGCCCTATGAAACAACCACTGCAGAGCCAAGCCCCATCCGTTACGATACCGAGTGTAATTTGCATTCCAAACCCTGGATTAGTCAGTCTTTTACAACAGTTATTCTTAACTGTGTCATGAAATATTTACCTGACACACACAAAAAAATCATTTGATTATCTTCGGAACAAAGATCTTGACAAATCGTTGAAATCACACTGTTCTTCTCATACATGGTATCTTCTCAAGAAAAGTGATAGTATCAGGAAATTGAGAATCTAATGAAATGCTCAAAATAATAATCTTCGTTCTTTATAACATATGCAGTATTTGCGAGTAACTGCTCCCATCAGGAAACCTGGAATATAATCAAAATAATGATTTATTTTCCAGAAAGATTTACTTTAGCCCTCTTTAATGCCAAACTTGTATTCTGCAAAATGAGCTTAAATAACATTTATCAGTATTAATCCTCACTAGGATGTCAGGAAGAGAAAATGAGAAAAATCTGCAACTATCTGGCAAGCCTAATATTTTGATAATTCCTTTTTTAATTTTTTAATGTTTATTTATTTTTCAGAGAGGGAGGGAGACACAGAATCTAAAGCAGGCTCCAGGCTCTGAGCTGTCAGTGCAGAGCCTGATGCAGGGTTCAAACCCACGAACCAGGAGATCATGACTTGAGCTGAAGTCGGACACTTAACCAAATTAGCCATCCAGGAGCTCTGTTCATAGTCCCTTTTGCTTTTCTTAGAAAACATCACAGATTCTGGCTTAGGTGGCTGCATATCAACAGTTAATTTCAACCAACATTAATTGAAAAGAGGACAAAATCCCTCAATAACAAAATTAGAGTCAAAACTAAGCAGGAGTCATTTCAAAATCTCCACATTGTTAAGCTGCTTCTCCATTAGAAGAACATTTTACTTTCTGTAATTTCTAAACCATAAAACAACGCCCTAGGAGACTCTTTGAAAAAGTAAAAGAATTTTGCTAGGTATATATCCATTTTGGTGGCTTTCACCCTCTTATCCTGTCAAATGCTTAGAGTCTTTGATGCCTAGAGTCCTTCAGAGTACAACTGCATTGGTTACAACCCACCAAAAACACCAACACTTCTCTCTTCCATAGCCATTCAAATGTCTAGCTTTGATGGCTCTCAGAGTTAAGTTCATAACCTAACTAAAAATCTAAACAGGCAAACAGACAATCCAAACTTAAGTAACAGACAACTCCATTTGAATTTACTATTTCAAGTTAAAGAAATACTGGTAGATCATTACTTTCCATAATGACTGGGTATTTTAATGCTATCATTATGCATTAGACTGTAATTCCCTCAGAGGAGACCTTGTCTTGCAAAGGTATAAAGTAAATCCATGTATTATTTCCTCAACTTAATGTAAACTACATTATACATGCCAGATTCTAAAGTCTGTAAGAACCTTAAGGGGTAAATCCATAGATTAGGATTCTTTTTGGGGGCACCTGGGTGGCTCAGTTGGTTGAGTGTCTGACTCTTGATTTCGGCTCAGGTTATGATCCTAGGGTCATGCGATTGAGCCCCACAATGGGCTGTGTGCTGACCATAGAGCCTGCTTGGGATTCTCTCTCTCTCTCCCTCTCTCTCCTTCTGCCTCTCTCTTAAAAAGATCCTTTACTCCCCCCCATATTGTGAGGGCATGATGGAAATTTCTAGCACCTTAAGGGAAACAGGTCATCAATAAATATTTCCTCAATTCATTTATATTTGATGTTTAGTTCTCAGGTGGTTCAAAGATGGAGTCAGACAGTTTGGATTTAAAGCCTGGCATCAGTTACTCTGTGTATAGTCTGGAAAACTCTCTCACCTTCTATACTTCAGTTTCCACCACTATGAACTAGGCCTAATACGACAGTTTAGTCTGCTTAGATGATGGATGATAAAATGACATCATGAGAAAACTGTACAGGGAAAGGGCCAGCTCAACAAATGTGGCCAGTGGTTACTGCTCCATATTAAACACGGACTTTTATTTTAAATAAGATATTATTATGTCTAGCTGTTACTATGCTGTATTAGTTTACTTCCAGGTTTTCTTGCTCTGACATTTTCCTTTAAAAACAAGAATCTCTCTGCTTTAGCTTATATCATAAAGACAAATATGGAACATCACAAAAAATATGACAAATGTTTAATGGGCTTTGAATTTCATAATGAAGATAATTAAACAGTATTTGAAATAGTATTAGGTTAGCATAATTTCCCCCTATTGGGAACATACTAAGTGTTTTATGAAATACTGCATCAATCTAGACAAATAATAAACATAGTAGACATTGTGTTTTCATTATCTATTCAGGGTCTTGTCTAAAGCCACGTGGCTAGTTAGCTCTAGAGCCGGTATTAAAACCAAGCAATCTGACCCTAGATGTCCCACTGTCAACGTTATCCTGCTTACTTACTTCTACTGGTCGTGGTGTCTTAGACCCTGCTGTGCTAAAAATGTCCTGTTGTAAATTCACTATAAATATGCCTGTTCCAAGTAATTGCAAAGAAAACTAGAAAACCTTTAGAACATTCAATATGACGAAAATCATTCCAGAAAAATAAATGCCACTTTTCTGATAAGAATTGCATTAAAATTCTGAAAAGCTTTCAATTATCCAATCTGTTTGGACAATTTTAAACACCAAAATAAATTTGCACATATAGTAACACAAATATATCATTATAATTTGACATTAAGAAACAACCTAGAAGAAGAAAATAGTTGCCGGTATCAGAAAATAACAAATTTAAAACCTACTATTATCATAAGGACTACTAATAGTTGTGTTAGGAAATATTTCTCTTCTGATTCTTTCAAGGAAAAATGGAACTGTCAGAAAGCTAGTGACTAGGGGGGGAAATCTTTTTCAGCCATGGAAAAACGGTCATTATGTCACCATCCCCAAATATGGAGAATTCTCATCCCCTGAGCTGGTTCTCTGGCAATCGAAGGCAGATAGATCAACTCATTTTATTCTTAAAATTATTAGATTTAATATTAGTAAATTTATTTACTAATATTAAATTTATTAATATTAAGATATTAAAATTAAAGTTTTAAACTCAGTCGACAAAGAAAACTCCAAGTTATACTTCCTCTGGAAATACCGTGTAGGCCCCTGCACATACACACGGCATTTCAGTTGAGCACAGATTTCTCGGCGGGGTTGGAAAGACCTGATGTGATAGGACGGTTATTATAAAGAGAGAACGGCAGAGAGTATAAACCAGAGAGCCTCCAGAATCCTTGTTTGTTTTCAATTGTCATTTTTCTTTCAAAGTAAACCATGGTTTTTAGCAATATTGTGAAATAAAGAGACAAAATGAAACGCTGGAGCTTGGTCTGGTTCTCCACGGAAGGAGACGGAATATCCACACACGCGCATACGCTCTAATACGTTCAACTGTCAATATCCATGTGCACGAGGAAAACATTGTTCTATCAAAATGCCTTGAAGAGATGTGAGTCTTCCTTGAGCATCAGTTCTATAGGACGGTGGGATGTTTGCAGGCTCATTCTTTTTTAAAAGTTTTTTAAATGTTTATTTATTTTTGAGAAGCAGAGAGAGACAGAGCACAAGCAAGGGAGGAGCAGAGAGAGAGGGAGACACAGAATCCGAAGCAGGCTCCAGGCTCTGAGCCATCAACACAGAGCCCGAAGTAGGGCTCAAACCCACAGACCGTGAGATCATGACGTGAGCCGAAGTCGGACTCTCAACCGACTGAGCCCCCCAGGCGCCCCACACAGGCTCATTCTTACTCAGGTGCAGCACAGCCAGGAGATCAGCAGGGAACTGCCATCGCGAAGATCATTTGGGGAGTCATGTCAGCAAGATGGCAGAGGACGGGATGGCAGCCTTTGTGCCCTACAAAAAAATAACAATGTGACAAATATCCACAAAGAAACACAGCCCCACGAGTTCAAGAGTCCAGGTAAGAGCCTGTAGCAACACAAGTGTGAAAAAATGGAGAATGACTACAGGCAGGTATTGCTGTATATTTGTAGGTAGAAGCATCATGCTGCACACCTTAAATACATGTAATATTCACTTGTCAATTATACTTCGATAAAACTGGAGAGAGAAAAAAGAGGTAATTTATTCTCCCAAGAGAAGGAGCCCATGTCATGTCAGAGAGGGTCACACAGGGTTTA